>NC_044032.1:657272222-657462364 GCF_901765095.1 Microcaecilia unicolor
GGAATGGCATTTGAATTGGTCCCAGATATCCTGAAGCAGCTTTTTTTTAGTGAACCTTATGAAACTGCTCTTGTACTGTAGTGTTTTAAAGATAAAGTAAAAAAATAACTAAGGAACTGATATTATATGTTTACATCACTAACTGTTTCTGTGCATTTGATGTAACGTTTTAACGCCTGTGAGGTATTTACACATTTTGTCTGAGATTATTTTAAGACCCCAGCCTGGGTTCTGAGGCTTTTCCTTCTATATTTTACAGAATTTACTGTTTGTTTGAAAGTAAAAATAACTCGGAAACTGTTTAACACAAGGATCATTGATTGAAGGGTTACAGCACTGCAATATGTTTTTGGTTCATGGGATTTGGTTTGATTTGTAGATTGTTTTTGTTTCTTAATTTTATTGAAGCATCAAACCCGGTTCCCCGGGATCACAGGCCACTGTGTTATCCGTAAGGCTAGTCCTCCACCGTGTGCATTAGTGATTTTTGCTCAGGGTTAGATTCTGCACAAATCCCCCCCCCCCCCCCCCTCCTTTTTTTTTTTTTTGCATCCGTACATCTCTCTATGTAAACCTTTCCATAATTTACTGCATCAGCCCTGTAGTTATTAAGCACAGCTCAGGTCTCTCTTAAATGAAAGTTAAGAGGGTTTATGAGAGGTCACATGCTGAAAAATCAGTAGAGTCAGCCCACCAGATACATAATTACCCTCCTCAACAACTTAGCCTATAGTCTCACAGCTCCAAACACTGGAAAACATCCTCTTAAGAAAGAAATATGTTAAATCAAAGACAGATCAGAGCAGGAGAACTGAATCAGCACAGATTAGCTAGAGCAGAACTTCTCAGAACTGCCCTGGGGACCCCACAGCCAGTCATAAGAAGGTAAGGCATACTAGGTAAGAGACCAATGGTCCATATAACCCAGTATCCTGTTTCCAATAGTGGCCAATCCATGTCACAAGTACCTGGGAGAATCCCAAATAGTAGCTACATTCCATGATCCCAATCCCAGGGCAAGTGCAGACTATGGACTTTTCCTCCAGGAACTTGTCCAAACCTTTTTTTAAAACCCAGATATGCTAACTGCTGTTATTATATCATCCGGCAAAGAGTTCCAGAGCTTAACTATTCGTTGAGTGAAAAAATTATTTCCTCCTGTTTGTTTTAAAAGTATTTCATGAAACTTCATCAACTGTCCCCTAGTCTTTGTACTTTTTGAAAGAGTAAAAAAATCAATTCACTTTTACTCATTCTACACCACTCAGCATTTTATTGACCTGAATCATATCCTTCCTCATCTGTCTCTTTTCCAAGCTGAAGAGCCCTAACCTCTTTAGCCTTTCCTTATTCGAGAGGAGTTCCACCTCCTTTATAATTTTGGTTGCTCTTCTTTGAACCTTTTCTAATTCCACTATAACTTTTTAGAGATATGACGACCAGAACTGAATGCAGTACTCAAGGCGAGGTCACCCAGCCCATTGCTCTGCTAAAGAACGTGAGACCAGCCAAGTGCTGTCTCACCACACTCCAGGACATCTCAAGTTTCTTAGTGTGCACAACATATTCTGCCACCCAAAGTCTCAGCCTTCACCCTTCAGAAAGACATAAGTATTGCCACACTGGGACAGACCAAAGGTCCATCAAGCCCAGCAACCTGTTTCCAACAGTGGCTAATCCAGGTCACAAATACCTGGCAAGATCCCTCCCAAAAAGTACAAAACATTTTATGCTGTTTATCCCAGAAATATTTTCCCCAAGTCCAATTTAATAATGGTCTATGGACGTTTCCTTTAGGAAGCCGGCCAAACCTTTTTTAAACTCTGCTAAGCTAACCGCCTTTACCACATTTTCTTGCAACGAATTCCAGAGTTGAAATACACGTTGAATGAAGAACATTTTTCTCCGATTCATTTTAAATTTATTACATTGTAGGTTCATCGCATGCCCCCTAGTCCTAGTATTTTTGGAAAGCGTAAAGAGACGCTTCACGTCTACCCGTTCAACTGCACTCATTATTTTACAGACCTCTATCATATCTCCCCTCAGCCGCCTTTTCTCCAAGCTGAAGAGCCCTAGCCGCTTTAGCCTTTCCTCATAGGGAAGTCGTCTCATCCCCTTTATCATTTTCGTCGCCCTTTTCTGTACCTTGTTATCTTACAATTGAAATCTGTTTCCTAAATAGGCATATGGTGATGGGGGTACATATATGTAATTACCTCTGGGGGGGGGGGGGGGAAACGGTCTCACATCCCCTGTTAATCACTAATACTACTACCCAAATGCAGAAACATAACCTACAA
Source organism: Microcaecilia unicolor (assembly GCF_901765095.1). Classification (NCBI taxonomy): domain Eukaryota; kingdom Metazoa; phylum Chordata; class Amphibia; order Gymnophiona; family Siphonopidae; genus Microcaecilia; species Microcaecilia unicolor. Next base: position 657,274,526 of record NC_044032.1, read on the forward strand.
ATCCATCTGCTCAGTTGGAGTCAGCTATCTGGGCTCCAAATTGTGCAACTCAATCCCCAAAGTCATACAAAAGATCAGCAACTACCTCCGGTTCAAAAAAGAACTAAAAACAGATATATTCAAGGAATTCCTTGGCTAATGATACCACTAATTATTACTCATTACGGACCATAACTGTACAATGACAACGTAATACATTTATCAGTGAGGGAGTAAGCCACACTGAACCGAAACTTGTTTTCAGATAATTCGGGGATATAAGAATGAATGAATATAGTGGCCTCTCCAGGAACATACACTAGAAGCTGAGCAGGCAGGAAGGGCTACTCCGGCAAAGACTCCAGATCTCCTTCCCGAGGCCCATCAGAGCGCTGAGCCCTGCAGGGTTTCATCAGCCTGTCCCTGAGGAGAGTTCACAGGGCAAAGGTAGCACATGCCAACATCTGCTACTCTGAGTTGCATTACCAGGAAACCTGCACTTCCCTCAGAACAGTTACAAAACCACATCAGAGTAAGAAATCTGGTGCCTGGAATATGACAGCTGAAGACCCACCTCTGCCAAAATTAATACCAGGAAAAGCCAGAGAAACAGCCCAATGAATAGAGCCCCAGTCACAGGTCAAGCTCTGAGGGTTAGTGAAGTCCCACCTGGGGGCTCCTGCTGTGTGATCTGCAATTTAATCAGTCAGCAGGCCTTCCTTTGATTTCACCTCTTCCCACAAGGAGAATCTGGAAGCTATACAGATAAAAGCTTTCCAGGTAACTCAGTTCAGAGCATATTATTAAAATTTGCATTTTAGTCCTGAGGAGATACTGCAGAAGTTTCAAAAGTTTGTCCCATATGCAGTACACGGCCATCATCATTGTAAATCTAAATCGCTCAGCCACTGGTTATGCTCATGGGCTCATACAGAACAGAAATAAAGCATGAAAACAGCAGCGACAGCTGCAAAGCAGAGCTTTGTCCCTTGGTTATATGGAAACCCAGCCCTAGATGGAGTGGCACTATTTCTGAAGAGGGAGGCACCAGAGATTTCGCCAGTCCCCCCCAATATCCACCAGCTACTACCCACAAATAATGCAGTTTGCAAAGTTTAATGCATGTATTGCCTGCATCACAGCTCACTATTTAACAAGTGCTGGGGTAGAAAGTTTTGTGCTAAACAGTGCACATTATTCCCAATTAATACCCCTTCAAACGGGCTCAAAGCTGGCTCTCTGTCCCTTTCAAAGGCAGATGTAGCCAGAGAGGTTTCTCTGAGGTGAAGCAGCCCTGGCAGCAACGACCCAGTTGTATAGAACATAAAAGTGGGGCTTTGAAAAGACCTTGTAAAGATGCTCTTTTATAACATTAGGGGAGGAAGGCCAGAGATGTGGGGAGGAAGGCCAGTAACTGGGTGAGCAGATCACTTACTTCTTAACTGGCTTTTCCAAACGATGTATAAATGAAACCAAAAAAGGTGCTCTGCATGAATAGAAACGGAAAGCCCCCTCCCCATCCGGGAACCAAAGTAGAAACCTGTGTAAAGAGGTCCAGGAGGCAGCAGCCAGTCCAGTGAAAATGCAGACCCTTTGCCAGGCACTGGAGTGAAGGGCTGATGGATGATCTCCCTTACTTAGGATTAATAGTACAATAAAATGAAATTAAAACACAGTTAAGGGGGTTTCTGTGGACAGAGGCACCAGTCCCTGCTGGGGTCTGGGCTATAAATCCCCCAATAAACTCAATTAATTAATTCACCTGTCCACAAGTCAGTTCTCCTCTGCCTCCCACCCAATCCTCCCTGGACTAGAAGAAAAGAGCTAGTGCAAGACTTAGCAAAGTGCTGCACAAGTAAGTCGGACAGCAGCCCCCTCCGGTTCCCCCCTGCCCCAGCCTGACAGCTGTTCTGCTTCTGGGGCTGGAAACCCGACACCGGGGCAGATGGCCGAGGGAAGCCTCTGTTCTCACTGACAGCCCCAGACGGGAGCAGCATTTCTCTCCCCTCTCCCAGAACTCCAGGAACCCGGTTCCGCCCATTGCTGCCTGCTGCTTCCGTGCTGTTCGTCAGCCCTCCCTCACCTGGTGCCCTTGCGGACGAAGTAGGAGTGAGTGAAGTCCCGGTGATCGTCCAGCCAGGCTTCCAGGGTCTCCTGCTGCGGACAGCGAGCCATTCCGCCCCGATCCCGTCCGTTCCGCTGCCGCTCCCACGTCTGATCTCCACCGTTCCGGGATCAGTGCGAGTGAGCGGAGCAGGGACAGCAGGGGGAGGGGCGAGAGAGGGGCGGGGTCTGTAGCAGGTGGAGGGGGTGGGACAGGTGTGTTCGGGGCACTTCTCTGAAGCGAACGATGTAGGAACGATGTAGGGTTGAGTGGTCTTTTTTTGCTCTCCTCCATCCCCACACTCAACTCATCCTCAGCCACCAGTAACCTCCAGCCTCCACATTCAGCAGCTTCTTCTCCAACTCACCTCCAGGCACACTCAGCCCTCAGCAGTACACCCCACTCACACTCACCCATTCTTACACACCCTCCTCAGCAGTACAACCCCACTCACACTCACCCATTTCAGAGTAGCATACCTCTCCTCGCACACTCATCCCTCAGTAGTAAATCCCCACTCACCCTCGCCAGTATAACCCCATTCTCACACCCCTTCAGTAGCACACCCCCATTCACACTTACACCCCCACTCACACATTCTCACCCCTCTCAATACCACACCCCATCTGCCCTTACCATTCTTACACACACACACTCAATCACCTCCTCAGTAGCATACTCCCACTCCCACATACCCTTCAGTAATACACCCCTCACAGTCAACCATTCTCACACGCCCCCTCAGCAGTATTACCCCACTCACTCACTTGCTCTCACAGCCTCCTCAGCAGTAAATCCCCACTCACACTCACCCATTCTCATACACTTCCTTAGTAGCACCCCACTCACTCACCCATTCTCTCACACCCCCAGAAGTACAGCCCCCATTCACACTCACCCCTCAACAGTACACCTGCACTCAGCCACTCACACATCCCCTCACCAGTACATCCCCACTCACACTCACCCCCTCAGCAGTATACCCCCACTCACCAATTCTCAGACCCCCTCAGTTGCACACCCCCATTCACACTTACACCCCCTCTTCAACAGTACACCCCCACTCACACATTCTCACCCCTCTCAATACCACACCCCCATTTGCACTTACCATTCTTACACACACCCACTCAATCACCTCCTCAGTAGCATACTCCCACTCCCACATACCCCTCAGTAATACACCCCTCACAGTCATCCATTCTCACACACCCCCTCAGCAGTATTACCCCACTCACTCACTTACTCTCACAGCCTCTCAGTAGCACTCACCCATTCTTACACAGCCACCTCAGCAATAAATCCCCACTCACACTCACCCATTCTCATACACTTCCTTAGTAGCACCCCCACTCACTCACCCATTCTCTCACACCCTCACCAATACATCCCCACTCACGCTCACCCCCTCAGCAGTACACCCCCACTCACCAATTCTCAGACCCCCTCAGTTGCACACCCCCATTCACACTCATTCTCACACACACACCCTCAGCAGTACACCTTCACTCACACTCAGCGATCTTGCATCCACTCACCAGCACTCACCTCACTGCCCAGGGCACACATGCAAAGGGAATCATACTCGGTGAGCAGCACTTACTGGAACCCAAACTCCTGCACAGTCATTCTCAGTGAGCTGCCACCAGCAAGCTCTGCCTGAATCTCATTCTGCCCTTATGCCTTGCACTTGGCTGATTTCTCATGCAATGGCAGAGGAGGCAGGAGAGCATTTCTCAACCTTTTCCTTCCACTCCAGCTTCTAACCTCCTCTTCTCTGTATAGTGTATATATTTTCCTAGACAGAAGTTCCTTCTCCAGCAAGCATGGAGAGACATCTCTTAGTGTATAAGACGCATCACATCAATCAGCTTTGAAAAAGTAACTCCTGCAGTGCATGTGACAGGTCCGGCTGCTGAAGTGTGTGTGTGGGGGGGGGGGGGGGGGGAATGAGACCCTCCCCAGCTCCCTCTAACTATTCCCTATAGACCCTAGAGCTGTAAAGCTCAACTGGGGCTCAGCTAATCGAACCTTGAGCAACTGCCATGCCCCCTACTGGCCGGTCCCAGGAACAAGTTATCTGTTCAGTGTTATGAGTTTTGCTTGTCCCACTGCTACAGCCTTCTCCACAGCTAGCACTGAAAAAGCTACCTGTTTGTGGATATATTTATATAATAAAGCAGCAAGGCCTGGTTTCTGATGTTGCTGGATTTTTGTATTGAGCACTGCTTTAGAAAACCAGTCTGCAAAATGTCAGAATTCAAGGACACATGAAATAAACAATAAATCTCTACAGAACTGATACAGGAAGCCTACAGTTAGCAAGACCCACAAACTCTTCATACTCAGTCTTTCATAACTGCAATTAAAACAAAATGTCAAACTCTGTCCAATTCTTCCATAACACTTTCTGAGGAGTGGAGGAGTAGCCTAGTGGTTAGTGCAGTGAACTTTGATCCTGGGGAACTGAGTTTAATTCCCACTGCAGCTCCTTAACCCTCCATTGCCCCTGGTTCAAAATAAGTACCTGAATATATGTAAACCACTTTGAATGTAGTTGCAAAAACCTCAGAAAGGCAGTATATCACATTCCATTTCCCTTTCCCTATTTGAGATTCTACACAGATTCTATATGGAATGTTGCTATTATTTGAGATTCTACATGGAGATCAGCAACGCGGCCGCGCAGGCTTCTGTTTCTGTGAGTCTGATGTCCTACTTAACCCTCCATTGCCCCTGGTACAAAACAAGTTCCTGAATATATGTGAACCACTTTGAATGTAGTTGCAAAAACCTCAGAAAGGCAGTATATCAAGTCCCATTTCCCTTTTTTTTTTTTAATTCATTGCACATTCTTATATTACATCACACGTATTCCCACTTATGCAAACGATGCAATGCACACACATTCACAGATCCAGCTACACCCGCACTCAAATCTCAAATACACACTCAAATCCAAATTCAGATACACATTCAAAGTGCACTCAAGTAGGCACTCAAATGAAAACTCAAACACACCCAAATCCATACTTAAATATACATCAAATCGTACTCAAAATACTCAAATACACACTCATATCCATACTCAAATACACCCACAAATGCATACTCAAATCCAAATTTGAGTATGCATTTGTGGAGGAGGAGTGGCCTAGTGGTTAGGGTGGTGGACTTTGGTCCTGGGGAACTGAGGAACTGAGTTTGATTCCCACTTCAGGCACAGGCAGCTCCTTGTGACTCTGGGCAAGTCACTTAACCCTCCATTGCCCCATGTAAGCCGCATTGAGCCTGCCATGAGTGGGAAAGTATGGGGTACAAATGTAACAAAAAAAAAAAAATTCAAATACACACTCAGGATCCCACCATGAAGCAGGCAAAAGCCTTGCAAGGAAGAGCTGTAGTGAGGTAGGTGTGGCCTGTGAACTTGCCTCTCCTACTTAAGCAGCATCTCCCCTTCATCTCCCTATGCTCTCCCCTCCCACACCCATCCATCCCCCTATCCCCCTCACAAAGAGCAACCTCCCACTCCCCAAAGGCCTTCCCCCCCTTGGGCCTACCTGAAGGAAGCCCTGATAGTCTAGGGTAGGTAGGGCTGGGAGCATTGATCCCCAGTTGCTGCTGCCCATGCCAGCTCCAAGTTCAAAATGGCGGCCATGACCTTTAGTGGTCGTGATTGTGCTTGGGGGAGGTCTTTGTAGGGGTTACAGGCGTGCAGAGGGGGATAGATGTGCTTGGGGGGGATCTTCTGGGGGGGGGTTCAGGAGGAGGCTGGACGCTCGGCGGTGGGGGGGGGGGGGGGGGGGGGGGGGGGAGGGGAGGTTGTAGCGGTGCCATGGTGGCGAGTCACATAGGGCACAATTATAGCTTCTTATGACCCTGTGTAAGGGTTCCAAGACAGGAAAGGGGACTTTAAGCTGAATGAGGTAAAGCAAATTCTTAACTGGAGGAAGGGGGAAGTGTAAAATGCATGACCAGCAGCAGAAAGTGAGACCTGACTGGGCCAGGTTTTGAGTAATGAAAAACTTGCTAATTTCTGCCTCTGGTAAGCTGAAACTTGGAGGTAACTTGGAGCTATTTGAGGTTCACAAGACAATAACTGTCTATACCCTGGATTAATGCACCTGACAAGCAGCTGGAAGCGGTGTTATTAATAGGGATGGGCTGTTGTTCATGCATCTTCTCAGAGTGCTAAGAGGTACATTTTTTTTAAGAGTGCACACTCTCTCTGATAGTGCACACATGTGATGGTAAGCACATGCGCACAGTATCAGGAAAAGAGCACATTCTTCAAGAAGAGTTCGCACTCTTGACGATTGTTCTGAAATACTACTACTACTACTTAACATTTCTAGAGCGCTACTAGGGTTACGCAGCGCTGTACAAATGAACAAAGAAGGACGGTCCCTACTCAAAGGAGCTTACAATCTAAAGAACGAAATGTCAAGTTGGGGCAGTCTAAATTTCCTGAGTAGAGGTGTAGTGGTTAGGTGCCGAAAGCGACATTGAAGAGGTGGGCTTTGAGCAAGGACTTGAAGATGGCTGCTCATCCCTATTAACTAGCCTGTAAGCTGCAGAACCTGTATACGTTTAGTGATAAGATGATCTCCAGCCAGGCAGCAGGAACACTTGCATCAGGAAGTCTCCAAGGCAGACTTTTCAGACAAATGCCCCCATCTCCAGGGATTGCAGAAGATGTTCCACTCTGAGCACACTACATTTTCCAGGACCTCACGAAAGACGGCAAGTAGAGACTTCTGCACATCCATCTCCCAGAGAAGTCCAAATCGAAGTCTGTCGCAAGGACATCCAAATTTCAAGGGGGCGTGTCGGAGATGTGGTGAAGGCGGGACTTGGACGTGCCTAAGACTTGGACATCTTTGAGCCATAATCGAAAAAAGCAGGGACGTCCTAAAGTAAAACTTGGATGTTTTCACCCTGATGTGTTTTTTTTTATGAATAAGGCACAAAAAGGTGCCCGAAATGACCAGATGACCACCGGAGGGAATTGGAGATGACCTACCGCTACTCCCCCAGTGGTCAATAACCCCCTCCCACCCTCAAAAAACATCTTTAAAAATACTGATTGCCAGCCTCAAATGTCATACTCAGGTCCATCACAGCACTATGCAGGTCCCTGGAGCAGTTTTAGTGGTGCAGTGCACTTGAGGTAGGCGGACCCAGCCCCATCCGTCCCCTACCTGTTACGTTTGTAGAGGAAACAACGAGCCCTCCAAAACCTACCAGAAAACCCGCTGTACCCACATCTAGGTGCCCCCCTTCACCCATAAGGGCTATGGTAGTGGTGTACAGTTAGGGATAGTCAGTTTGGGGGGAGTTTGGGAGGCTCAGCACACAACGGTAAGGGAGCTATGTACCTGGGAGCAATTTATGAAGTCCACAGCAGTGCCCCCTAGGGCAGTGGCATACCAAGGGCGGGGCGTTGGGGGTGGTCCGCCCCGGGTGTCAACAGGTGGGGGGGGGGTGCTCTGCTGGCGCTGTAGTCCCCACCTGCCTACCAGCTCTGTCAAGAGACGACCCTCTTCTCCTGCCACCCGGCACCCAGTCTTTAAAAAAAAATCTGTGAAGCAGCGGCCAAGCGCAGCACCTTGCGTCTGCCCTGTATATAAAAGAAGCAAATCGCCTCATCGTGTCGGCCCTTTCCTCACTGTGTCCCACCCTCTGATGTAACTTCCTATTTCCGCAAGGGCGGGAGGTGGGAGATGTGGGCTGGGGCTGGAACTAGGGGCAGGTGAGATAATGGGGCTGGAACTGGGGGCCGAAAAGAGGGGGCAGAGAGAGAGAGAGAGAGGGGACAGATCATGGATGGAAGGGGGAGTGAGAGGGAGGGCAGACCCTGGATGGATGGATGGGAGAGGGAGGGCAAATGGTGGATTGAAGGAGCAGAGAGAAAGGGCAGACAGTGGATGGAAGGGGGAGAGAGAGAGGGTAGAAGGGCAGATGGTGGATGGAAGGGGCGGAGATAGAGGGCAGATTTGGATGTAAGGGAGAGAAAGGGCAGACAGTGGATGGAAGGGCCAGGGAGAGAGGGCAGACATTGAATGGAGGGGACAGCAGAGACGGCAGACACTGGATGGCAGAAAGAGAATGAAGACAGATCCTGGATGGAAGGAAGACAGTGAAAAGAAGATGAGAAAAGCAGAAACCAGAGACAACAAACTGTAAATAATATATTTTTATTTTTTTGCTTTAGGATAAAGTAGTATTGTAGCTGTGTTAATAAATGTTTATAATAGAACATGTAAACAAGGTAATCTATTTATTGGACTAATTTTAATACATTTTGACTAACTTTCAGAGAACAAAACCCCCTTCCTCAGATCAGGATAGGATACTGTAACAGCACTATACTGTATTGACCTGAGGAAGGAGATTTTGGCCTCTGGAAGCTAAATGTATTAGTCCAATAAAATGGTATTATTTTATTTTCTGTATTTGTTTTATTTCTATTTATTAATTTGTAAAGTGGTGATTGGTATTTGTTAGTTTTTTCAAATTTACATTTGCTATCTTTATATTTTGCACAGTACTAGGGGACATTTTCTGTTTCTGTGTGTTGCATTGTATACAGAATCCAGCATCTTCGGGGGTTCAGTTTAATTTTTGTTTAAATAGAAAGTTTATGATTACTTATAGTGGATTAGGGTGTATCTGTGTTTGTGAAAAAGACATGGCTTTCAGTTGGCATTGACTGTGCAGGATCAACAATCTGCACTATTCTGGCTGGTTTCGTTTTACAACAGGTGAATTGATTTTCTAGTGCTCACTGTAGTGTTTAAGATAGAAACATAGAAACATGACAGCAGATAAAGGCCACATGACCCATCCAGTCTGCCCATCCTCTGTAACCCCTAATTCTTCCTGTTCCTAAGCGATCCCACATGCTGTTCCCATGCCTTTTAAAATTCTGGAACAGTCCTCGACTCCACCACCTCCGCCGGGAGGCTATTCCACGCCTCCACCACCCTTTCTGTGAAATAATATTTCCTTAGGTAACTCCTAAGCCTATTCCCTCTTAACTTTGTCATATGCCCCCTCATTCCAGAGCTCTTCTTCATTTGAAAAAGGCTCTCTTCCTGTACATAAATGCCCTTGAGATATTTAAACGTTTCTATCATGTCTCCTCTCTCCCTCCTCTCTTCCAGCGTATACATGTTGAGGTTCTTAAGCCTGTCCCTATAATTTTTGCATTCAAGAGCGCTTACTAATTTCATTAGCCGCCCTCTGGACCGACTCCATCCTGTTTATATCTTTCCGTAGGTGCGGTCTCCAGAACTGCACGCAGTACTCCAAATGAGGCCTCACCAGAGTCTTATACAACGGCACCATCACCTCCTTTTTCCTGCTGGCCATGCCTCTCTTTATGCACCCAAGCATCCTTCTGGCTTTGGCCGTTGCTTTTTCTACCTGTTTGAAAGCTTTAAGGTCGTCAGACACAATCACCCCCAAGTCCCGCTCTTCCTTCGCACACTGAAGCACTACACCCCCTATACTGTACCGTTCCCGTGGAATTTTGCGACCCAAGTGCATGACCCTGCATTTTTGGGGATTAAACCTTAGTTGCCAAATATCGGTCCATTCCTCTAGCTTCGCTAGGTCCTTCCTCATGTCATTCACACCCTCCAGGGTGTCCACCCTGTTGCAGAGTTTAGTATCATCCGCAAAGAGACAAACCTTACCAGACAGCCCTTCCGCAATATCGCTCACAAAGACGTTAAAACAGCCGGCCCTAGGACCAATCCCTGTGGTACTCCACTTTCCTTTTCCTTGTGTGACTCATAGAAATTACTGCTTATGGTATGGTCGAATTGCTCTATAGGTCCTGAGTGTTTTGTATTCTCGGTATGCCTAGTACTGGAATTGGGAGGGGGTGTTAAAAAATGACCAGCCCTGGGTGTCAACTGCCCTAGGTACGCCACAGCCCTAGGGTGCCCGGTTGGTGTCCTGGCACGTCAGGGGGACCAGTGCACTACAAATGTTGGCTCCTCCCATGTCCAAATGGCTTGCATTTGAACATTTTAGACATGGAGATCTTTGGTTTCAAAAATCACCGAAAGTCAAAGACCTCCATGTCTAAGGACGTCCAAATCCAAGGACGTCCTTGGTATTTTCGAAACGAAAAATGGATGTCCATCTTTTTTTCAAAAATACGGTTTCCCCCCGCCCCCGGATCTGGACATTTTACAAGACGTCCAAATTCCAACTTGGACGTTTCTTTTGAAAATGCCCCTCTATGTCTTTTTTGAGATGCGGCGACCAGAATTGAACACAATATTCAAGGTGCGGTCGCACCATGAAGCGATACAAAAACATTAAAATGTCCTCACTTTTGTTTTCCATTCCTTTCCTAATACTGCCTAACATTCTGTTTGCTTTCTTAGCCGCCACCGCACACTATCCTCAATGACGAAGCCTAGATCCCTTTCCTGGTCAGTGACTCCTAACGTGGAATCTTGTATTATGCAGCAGCCGCTCCTCTAAGTTTTTTTTTTCACCATTTGTCTCATTTTATCATAGTCTCCTTTTTGAAAGTTAACACTAATGCATTGGATTTCCTGTATGTACTTACTTCAAAGCTAATATCAAATTCGGTCATATTATGATCACTGTTATCAAGCGGCCCCAGCACCATATGCGCTCCACTAAGGACTAGGTCTAGAATTTTGCCTTCTCTCGTCGGCTCCTGTACCAGCTGCTCCCTAAAGCTGTCCTTGATTTCATCAAGGAATTTTACCTCCCTAGCGTGTCCCGATGTTACATTTACCCAGTCAATATCAGGGTAAATGAAATCACCCGTTATTATTGCATTGCCCAGTTTGCTTGCGTCTCTAATTTCCTTTAACATTTCTGCATCTGCCTGTTCATCCTGGCCAGGCAGACGGTAGTACACTCCTATCACTATCCTTTTCCCCTTTACACATGGAATTTCAATCCACAGTGATTCCAAGAAGTGTGTTGTTTCCTGCAGAATTTTCATTCTATTTGATTCAAGGCCCTCCACCAATTCGATCCACCCTATCACTACGATATAATTTGTACCCCGGTATGACAGTGTCCCACTGGTTATCCTCCTTCCACCAGGTCTCAGAGATGCCTATTATATCTAATTTTTCATTTAGTGCAATATATTCTAACTCTCCCATCTTATTTCTTAGGCTCCTGGCATTCGCATATAGACATTTCAAACTATGTTTGTTGTTCCTATTTACATCATGCTCAATACTTAATAGTATTAATTTCCAATCTTTTGTCTGTTTTTTTATTTTTATTTAAGGACACCTTGAGGGGCATAATCGAACAGAAACGCCTATCTCCATGGGCGTTTATCTCCGAGAACGGGTCCGTGAAGGGGCGAACCGAATCGTATTTTCGAAAAAACATGGATGTTTATCTTTTTTTGAGCTGGGCGTTTTTGTTTTTCAGCGATAATGGAAACCGAAAACGCCCAGCTCAAAAACGAATAACTCCAAGACATTTATTCGTGGGAGGGGCCAGGATTCGTACTGCACCGGTCCACCTCACATGCCAGGACACCAACCGGGCACCCTAGGGGGCACTTTTACAAAAAAAAAAAAAAAGGTAAAACAGCTCCCAGGTGCATAGCACCCTTCCCTTGGGTGTTGAGCCCCCCAAATCCCCCTCAAAACCCACTGCCCACAAGTCTACACCATTACTATAGCCCTAAGGGGTGAAGGGGGGCACCTACATGTGGGTACAGTGGGTTTGGGGGGCGGTTTGGAGGGCTCCCATTTACCAGCACAAGTGTAACAGGTGGGGGGGGGGGGGGATGAGCCTGGGTCCACCTGCCTGAAGTCCACTGCTCCAGTGACCTGCATACTGCTGCCAGGGAGGTGGGTATGACATTTGAGGGTGAAAATAAAAAGTTGTGAAATGGCATATTTTGTGGTGGGAGGGGGTTCGTGACCACTGGGGGAGTCAGGGGAGGTCATCCCCGATTCCCTCCAGTGGTCATCTGGTCATTTAGGGCACTTTTTGGGGCCTTATTCGTGGAAAAACAGGGTCCAGGAAAAGTGTCCTAAATTCTCGCTAAAAACGCATATTTTTTTTCCATTATCGGCAAAAGGCGCCCATCTCTGATCGGCAGATAACCACGCCCCAGTTCCGCCTTCACCACACCTTCGACACGCCCCCATCAACGTTGTCCGCATCCGCGACGGAGTGCAGTTGAAAACGTCCAAATTCGGCTTTTGATTATACCGCTTTATTCGTTTTTGGGAGATAAACGTCTATCTCCCGATTTGGGTCACAATATAGGCGTTTTTCTCTTTCGATTATAAGCAGGCTTATCTACTATGGTCTCTTTTGTAACCTCACTATCAGGATACCCTATCTTCCCTGTTTTGGTGATATTTTTAAAAGATACCATGATCCGAACCATGCGTTTTTGAATGACTGTCCTCCTTCTCCCAGGTTCTAGTTTAAAAGCTCCTCTATCTCCTTTTTAGATGCCGATGCCAGCAGTCTGATTCCACCCTGGTTAAGGTGGAGCCCATCCTTCCGGAATAGGCTTCCCCTTCCCCAGAATGTTGCTCAGTTCCTTACAAATCTAAAACCCTCTTCCCTGCACCATTGCGTCATCTACACATTGAGACTTCGGAGCTCTGCCTGCCTCTGGGACCCTGCGCATGGAACAGGTAGCATTTCAGAAAATGCTACCCTAGAGGATCTGGATTTGAGCTTTCTAGTTCTACCTAAGAGCCTAAATTTGGCTTCCAGTACCTCTCTCCCACATTTTCCTATGTCATTGGTACCCACATGTACCAAGATAGTCGGCTCCTCCCCAGCACTATCTAAAATCCTATCTAGGTGACGTGTGAGGTCCACCACCTTCGCACCAGGCAGGCAAGTCACCAGGCATTCCTCACTTCCACCAGCCACCCAGCTATCTACAAGCCTAATAATCGAATCACGAACTACAACAGCCATCCTAATTCTTCTCACCTGGGCAGAAAAGCTCCTGGAGACACATCATCGGTGCGAGAGGATATTACATCCCCTGGTGTGCTGGTCCTGGCTACAGGATTACTTCCATCTGTACCAGGGTGATGCTCTTCTTTTAGAAGACCTCCCTTCTCCAAGGGAGCACAGGGGCTGTCAGATTGGAGGTGGGTCTTCTCTACAACGTCCCTGTAGGCCTCCTTTATGTACCTCTCTGTCTCCCTCAGCTCCTCCAAGTCTGCTACTCTAGCCTCAAGAGAACAAACTCGTTCTCTGAGAGCTAGGAGCTTTTTGCATCGAGCACACACATATATCTCACCAACTTGGAGATAATCATACATATGACACTCAATGCAAGAGACTAGATAGCACCCCTCTCGCTGCTGGACTACTGTCTGCATCAAAGTATTATAGAGTTGTTTAATTAAAACTTCTTAAGGCATTACGGATATCAGATGAATATAAAGAGACTTAAGATTGATGTAATTTGTAATTTATTTAGGGTTTGTCTCTTAGAAAGTAATTAAGTGTAATTAAAACTCTAATAAAAACTCCCCTCTTGTTGTCCTAATTAGAGTAATTGCCTATAAATGAAGAGTTGAGCTAGGGGGAGGGTGGGAGATGGGAGGGTGGGTGGGAATGAGGACTGAACTGGCCTTCTAGAGACTTCCGTTAATGCTGTGGCAGAAAATTCAAGTTTTAAAACTATGGGGAACTTTCTTTTATGCCAGTTTAAGCCTTGCTACTATGCTTTTTATACTCTTGGCTGTTAAGTTTCTACCTGTAAGGAAAGTTTCAGTTTAAAACTATAGGGAAAAGGGATTGTACACTATGGAAACTAGTTAATAATGCTTGATGCCTCTAGAAAAAGTCAACAAAGCAAATCAGTTGAGTGAATTCCTTCAAAAAAAGTGGTAAATAATTACTAAGATGCCCCAAACCACGACCAGCCACAGAGATATGGTAAAAGTCCCTTAATAAAAGCACCAGTGGTTGGACCCAACATGGATAACTGCCTGCCTCAGGGGTCACAATCAAACTTTTACAACAAAGTAAAAGCAAGGTGTGCCCGTTGCCGAGAGTTAACACCGTTATGCAATTCCAGCTGTGGTGTCAGAAGTATGTTGTAGCTTGTCCTGCGCTATGGATGTGCAGTTTTAACTCTCAATTTGATTGTGACCCCCGAGGCAGATGGTTATCTGCCGAGTCCAACCGCTGGTGCTTTTATTAAAGGACTTTTACCGTATCTCAGGGAGCCATCACATGTGGGCTCTCTATGCTTTCCCATCCAGCATTCATCAGGGAGTCATCATACACGGACTCTCTTTACGCTTTCACATCCAGCATTCATCAGGGAGCCATCACACATGGCCTCTCTCTTTACTCTTCCCATCCAGCGCTCATCAGGGAGTCATTACACGAGGTCTCTCTCTTTACCTTTCCCATCCAGCCCTCATCAGGGAGCCATCACACATGGCCTCTCTCTTTACTCTTCCCATCCAGCGCTCATCAGGGAGTCATTACACGAGGTCTCTCTCTTTACCTTTCCCATCCAGCATTCATCAGGGAGCCATCATACACAGACTCTCTTTACGCTTTCACATCCAGCCCTCATCAAGGAGCCATCACACATGGCCTCTCTCTTTACTCTTCCCATCCAGCGCTCATCAGGGAGTCATTACACGAGGTCTCTCTCTTTACCTTTCCCATCCAGCATTCATCAGGGAGCCATCATACACAGACTCTCTTTACGCTTTCACATCCAGCCCTCATCAGGGAGCCATCACACATGGCCTCTCTTTACTCTTCCCATCCAGCGCTCATCAGGGAATCATTACACACGGTCTCTCTCTTTACCTTTCCCATCCAGCATTCATCAGGGAGCCATCATACAGAGACTCTCTTTACGCTTTCACATCCAGCCCTCATCAGGGAGCCATCACACATGGCCTCTCTCTTTACTCTTCCCATCCAGCGCTCATCAGGGAATCATTACACACGGTCTCTCTCTTTACCTTTCCCATCCAGCATTCATCAGGGAGCCATCATACACGGACTCTCTTTACGCTTTCACATCCAGCCCTCATCAGGGAGCCATCACACATGGCCTCTCTCTTTACTCTTCCCATCCAGCGCTCATCAGGGAGTCATTACACGAGGACTCTCTCTTTACCTTTCCCATCCAGCATTCATCAGGGAGCCATCATACACAGACTCTCTTTACGCTTTCACATCCAGCCCTCATCAGGGAGCCATCACACATGGCCTCTCTCTTTACTCTTCCCATCCAGCGCTCATCAGGGAATCATTACACACGGTCTCTCTCTTTACCTTTCCCATCCAGCATTCATCAGGGAGCCATCATACACAGACTCTCTTTACGCTTTCACATCCAGCCCTCATCAGGGAGCCATCACACATGGCCTCTCTCTTTACTCTTCCCATCCAGCGCTCATCAGGGAATCATTACACACGGTCTCTCTCTTTACCTTTCCCATCCAGCATTCATCAGGGAGCCATCATACACAGACTCTCTTTACGCTTTCACATCCAGCCCTCATCAGGGAGCCATCACACATGGCCTCTCTCTTTACTCTTCCCATCCAGCCCTCATCAGGGAGCCATCACACATGGCCTCTCTCTTTACTCTTCCCATCCAGCCCTCATCAGGGAGCCATCACACATGGCCTCTCTCTTTACTCTTCCCATCCAGCGCTCATCAGGGAGTCATTACACGAGGTCTCTCTCTTTACCTTTCCCATCCAGCATTCATCAGGGAGCCATCATACACAGACTCTCTTTACGCTTTCACATCCAGCCCTCATCAGGGAGCCATCACACATGGCCTCTCTCTTTACTCTTCCCATCCAGCGCTCATCAGGGAATCATTACACGAGGTCTCTCTCTTTACCTTTCCCATCCAGCATTCATCAGGGAGCCATCATACACAGACTCTCTTACGCTTTCACATCCAGCCCTCATCAGGGAGCCATCACACATGGCCTCTCTCTTTACTCTTCCCATCCAGCGCTCATCAGGGAATCATTACACACGGTCTCTCTCTTTACCTTTCCCATCCAGCATTCATCAGGGAGCCATCATACACACTCTCTTTACGCTTTCACATCCAGCCCTCATCAGGGAGCCATCACACATGGCCTCTCTCTTTACTCTTCCCATCCAGCGCTCATCAGGGAATCATTACACATGGTCTCTCTCTTTACCTTTCCCATCCAGCATTCATCAGGGAGCCATCATGCATGGGCACTCTCTTTACGCTTTCACATCCAGCCCTCATCAGGGAGCCATCACACATGGCCTCTCTCTTTACTCTTCCCATCCAGCGCTCATCAGGGAATCATTACACATGGTCTCTCTCTTTACCTTTCCCATCCAGCATTCATCAGGGAGCCATCATGCATGGGCACTCTCTTTACGCTTTCACATCCAGCCCTCATCAGGGAGCCATCACACATGGTCTCTCTCTTTACGCTTTCCTTTTTCTTGCAGCATAAATTGTGTCCTTTGGGGCGGCCTTCTCTTCATTTCTTCTGACTACATCTTAAATCCAGAAATAATAAGTGCCATGGGGCATATTTAAACCCTCTGTTGATTTTCCTCTATCTAGACTATTGATGGAAACTACAGGGATCAACAGTGCACCTTGTCTCTCTGCTCTGCTTCCCCTGGGGATCCTGCAAGTACTGGCTTGCTCACTGACGTCCCAGATTTGCCCAGCTCTACACCTAAAATTATCTCTCTCCACAGAAATGTTTTACTTGAACGTTCAGGACTGAACGGTTGGCTTCCAAGTACTTTGCTGGAAGGTGCCAGATAGACTAAGTACCCAGCAGCAGCAGAAACAATCTATTTAACCCTTCAGCCTGGCAACCTTCAAGCAAACAATCCCGAGAGTAAGAACTGACACGGAATCTGAAGGTGGGAACTTTGGCCAGTGACTATAGAACTGAGCTGACAACACAGAGACCCTGATTCTAATCTCACCTCCAGCTTTAAACATCAGTCATACCGTTAAGATGAAAACGATCTTGCACTGATGTCATAGATAAAGCATGTCAGCTTCTTCAAGCCGCCTATTATACAGCACAGAAGATGATCTGCAAATGACATTATCATAAGCCAAAAGCTAAAACCTAGCTAGACAGCACAAGGATTAGCCTAGTGGTTAGAGCACTGGTCTTGCAATCCAGAGGTGGCTGGTTCAAATCCTGCTACTGCTCCTTGTTATCTTGGGCAAAGTCACTTAACCCTCCATTACCTCAGGTACAAACTTAGATCGTGAGCCCTCCTGGGACAGAGAAATATCCAGAGTACCTGAATGTAACTCACCTTGAGCTACTACTGAAACAGGTGTGAGCAAAATCTAAATAAATAAATTAGCCCCATCCACACTCCAGAATGACACAACTTTCTGTCCCATTCCTACTAAACTTATATAAGTCTGGGGAAAATTCTCAGAATATTTATTTTAAACATAAATTTGTTTTTGGCATCTTTAATCCCCAGAACTTCTGTTTGTATATTTAGCCCTCAAAGGCAGAATTCTTTAATAACACAGCTGTCTGGTTATAAGGCCCAAGAGGCAGAACCTCCCAGTCTCTAAGCTGAAACTTAAGCCTGACACCAGACCTTATCCTATGGGCTTGAGAGAATATTGTCAGACCCCTCACCTGTTCTCTGTGGTCTCCAGCATCATTCCGTACCAAGAAGAATCTGTTTAGTTCCTGGAAGCCCAGCATTTCCTTTATAGCCCTGCAAAAGGGCGCTGACTGATGTCATCACTTCCTGTCTGGCAGTAGAGAAGGAAGTTGCTGACTCTCAGCCAATGCCTTTGCAACAGGTCTCCTAGAGTTGTCTAGTGTGTGTTGCAGCCTTGTTCCAGTCTGGTTCCAGCCTGTGTCTTGTTCCTGGCCTCCGCGCCCTCTGACTCTGCTTCTCTCTGGTGCTGACTTTGTCAGGCCACACTCCCAAGGGCCCTCTTAAGGGCCATTCCCTGGCCTCGATTCTGTCAGATCAGCCCCCAAGGGCTCTTCTAAGAGCCATCCTCTGGTCCTATCGTCACCAGGGTATGACTTGCCTGCTGCCAGTTGGGGCCTGCCTAGCCTTCAAGCTAGATGGGTAGCGTAAACCCGACTGCAACCCAAGGACTCGCTTACCTTGAACTGTGGCAAATAGTCTCAGACCATACAGTTGACACAAATCTATGGGCTTGGGAAAGCTCAGACCTCTCTCTCCTAGTAGGGCAACCTTTTCCTCCTACACCTGCCAGAATCACCAGTGTTGCGTCTTTATCCTGTACCTGCTAGAATCACCTGTTTTCCCTCTTCCTTACCAGAGAGGCTTGACCTGCTGCTGCTGCCCCCTCCTCCTATAACAGACAGAACTGCTTCTTAGAGAATGACATGAGGACAGGGACCCGTGGTAACCACAGGGATGGGGACGGGAACAGAACCCGTGGGGACGGGGCGGGGACAGAGCCTGCGGGTGGGGATGTGGACAGAGCCCGTGAGGACGGGGACAAATTTTGTCCCCATGTCACTTTCTTCTTTGAAGTATGTTAATGAACTGGACTGTTATTTATGTTTGGTCGATGCAGACGCATTATTCTTATTTTTGGGAAAAACAAGCAAACTTGCTGGCCACAGCTAGCAAAATTTGCATGGGGGATCCTGTATATCCTGTTACCAGCACATCTTCTAAGAAGACATCTTCTATTGCAGGAAGGACTGTGGAAGACAGGAGAGCTAGATTGAATCCTGAATTCATCCTGTTGATGAATTCTTATTCAGCCACAGATTAAAAAATCGTAACAGTGCTTCATAGGGAATGTTTCTCCCCTCTAGGGCATACAGCACGGGTTGTACTTTGTACCCCTGGACATTCGGTCAGCTATTGTTGGGGCGGGGATGGAGAAGGAATCCACGGGGATGGGGACAAGTTTTATCCCTATGTCATTCTCTACTGTTACTGCTGCTTGTTCCTGCCACTGTGGTAGGCTGGCAGAGTACTTCACAATAATACCTAGGGTAAAAGAGGCAATGAAATTCTTGCAAATGCTATTGGGCTGAAAAGGGATGGAGATCATGGAGATGCTACTGATTGAGGGGAAAGGATTATCACTGGATGGGGGGAGGCTACCGAGTAGGAAGGGGGATGAGATCCTGGATGCTGTTGGTAAGCAGCAGGAGGGTGGAGATCATGGGTACAGGAGGAAATGGAGTCTTGGGGTTTCCAGTCCTGTGTTTCTCTGCCTCTTTCCTTTTCCTTTTCATTTGTGTGTCTTTAGCTGTCCTTTGCTTTCCCAGTAGGAGGTGTGTTGCTGTTGTAATGACTAGTGAAATATCTACAATGCTGCCTTTTCACAGGCTCTGTGGCTGGTTGCAGGGGGTGTGACTCTGCTTATGTTCAAGAGATTCTTGATAAAATCAAAGTGGTTTAAGGCAGTGGCGTTCTGTGGTTCACTGCCACCCGGGGCGGATCGCTGCTGTGCGCATCCCCCCCCCCCCCCCCCGGCTGCAGGGCAACATGGCACCCCCCCCCCCGACCCAGTCCCCACCTATATACCAGCTCCGTCCACCCGGCGCCTCACGCGACTCTGCGCTGCTGTAAAAGAAGAAAATTGCCTTGTCGGCCCTTCCCTCACTGTGTCCCGTCCCGCCCTCTGATGTAACGTCCTATTTCCTCGAGGGTGGGACAGAGTGAGGGAAGGGCCGAGAAGGCGATTTTCTTCTCTTAAAGCAGTGCAGACGCGAGCCGTCGCACCACACAGCTGCTTGGTGGATGGAGCTGGTAGTGACTCGCCAGCAGAGCACCCCCCCACCCGTTGACACCCGGGGCGGACCACCCCCACTGCCCCGCCCTTGTTACGCCACTGGTTTACGTATAATAATTGTTTGATTTGCAAATATTATATATAATATTCAAGCAACTTTCTGACTTCATGTGCAACTTTCTTAAATGAGTCCCTTTATTTTCTACCTCCTGTTACTCTGTGTTCCATCTTTGCTTACACCTTATGCTGTCTATTAAAATGTTCTATTGTGGCAAAGACATTTAAGGGATAAACTCTTCAGTCTGAAGAAGTGTTACTGTGACATTCCTTATCACTTGTACTTTTTCTAGCACCATATGATCTCACAGAGAGCAATTTTGTTACACCCCTGACGCAGGCGGTGTCTCTGCTGAAACACAGACCCGTGTCAGGTCTATATTTGGTGCTTTGGAATAAAGATTTTTTGTTTCTCCCAAAACATATGGAGCTGTGTGTCATCCTGTACTTCTCTGGATCTCTGTTCATTCTCGTAGAGGTTTTTCCTGAAGCAATACATACAGTTCATCTGTCCATGGTTATCCTGCAGGGCAGAACTATTCCCAGTGGCTGTTTCTCCTCCTCTCAGCACAAATTCAATCTCTGAGGGCTCAGACCCTTCTCTGGTCTGACCCTCTTCCAGAGGTGACCAACTCCTCTGGATTGCATTTGGACATTTTTGACATGGACGTCTTTGGTTTTGAAAATCACCGAAAGTCAAAGACGTCCATGTCTAGGGACGTCCATGTCTAAGGACGTCCAAATTCAAGGACATCCTTGGTATTTTCACAACAAAAGATGGACATCCATCTTTTTTACATAACATAGTAACGTGGAGGGGCATAATCGAACGGGGCGCCCACGTTTTCATTAGGGCATCCTCGCAGGATGGCCCCACGAAGGGACGGGGAAACCTGTATTATCGAAACAAGATGGGCGTCCATCTTTCATTTCCATAATATGGTTGGGGACGCCCAAATCTCAATATTTAGGTCAACCTAAATGAATAAATTTAAACAAACAATTGCAATTGGCAATAACATACTCCTCCTACAATTCGACATGTCCAGTGCCTTCGACATGGTCAACCATGGAATACTTTTACCCATCCTGAAATACTTTGGAGTTGGAGGCAACGTTCTTAATTGGTTTAGAGGATTCCTGACAACAAGATCATACCAAGTAACAACTACGCTGATGACGTCACAATATTCATCCCTTTCCAATCCAACCTTACTGAAATCTCGGAGAAAATAATCACTGCCATGAACATCCTAGCATCCTGGGCCAACGCTTTCAAGATGAAATTGAACAAAGAAAAAACCCAATGCCTAATCCTTTCATCACAACACGCTACTCTGCTCCCAACCACCTTGATCACCCCTGATGTCACAATCCCAATATCTGACAATCTAAAAATCCTAGCAGTAACATTAGACAACCACCTAACTTTAGAAACTCATGCAAAAGCCACAACGAAGAAGATGTTCAACATGATGTGGGTACTGAAAAGAGTAAAACCATTCCTCCCTCAGCAAACTTTCCGCAACCTAGTACAATCCACAGTACTCACCCATGCCGACTACTGCAACAGCATCTTCATCGGCTGCAAAGCCCAAATCATGAAAAAACTCCAAACCGCCTAGAATGGGTGGCAGAGCTGGTGGTTGGGAGGCGGGGCTAGTGCTGGGCAGACTTATACGGTGGATTTTCCCCAAGTCCACTTAATAACGGTCTATGGACTTTTTTTTTTTTTTAGGGTGAGAGGGGGTTGGTGACCACTGGGGGAGTAAGGGGAGGTCATCCCCGATTCCCTCCGGTGGTCATCTCGTCAGTTCGGGCACCTTTTCACGGCTTGGTCGCAAGAAAAAAACGGTCCAAGTAAAGTCGGCCAAATGCTCGTCAGGAACACCCTTCTTTTTTCCGTTATCAGCTGAGGACGCCCATCTCTTAATCACGCCCCAGCCCCGCCTTCGTTACAGTGCCAACACGCCCCCGTGAACTTTGGTTTTCCTCGCGACGGGATGCAGTTGAGGACGCCCAAAATCGGCTTTCGATTCTGCTGATTTGGGCGACCCTGAGAGAAGGACACCCATCTCCCGATTTGTGTCGGAAGATGGGTGCCCTTCTCTTTTGAAAATAAGCCTGATAGTAACATAGTAGGTGACGGCAGAAAAAGACCTGTATGGTCCATCCAGTCTGCCCACAAGATAAACTCATATGTGCTACTTTATATGTATACCTGACCTTGATTTGTATCTACCATTTTCAGGGCACAGACCGTAGAAGTCTGCCCAGTACTAGACCCGCCTCTCAATCAATAGCTCCGCCTCCCAACCACCAGCGCTGCCACCCAATCTCCGCTAAGCTTCTGAGGATTCATTCCTTCTGAACAGGATTCCTTTATGTTTATCCCACGTATTTTTGAATTCCATTATTTTTTTCATCTCCACCACCTCCCGCGGGAGGGCATTCTAAGCATCCACCACTCTCTCCGTGAAAAAATACTTCCTGACATTTTTCCTGAGTCTTCCCCCCTTCAACCTCGTTTCATGTCCTATAGTTCTACCACCTTCCCGTCTCCAGAACAGGTTCGTTTGCGGATTAATACCTTTCAAATATTTGAACGTCTGCATCATATCACCCGTTTCTCCTTTCCTCCAGGGTATACATGTTCAGGTCAGCAACTCTCCTCATATGTTTTGTAACGCAAATCCCATACCATTTTTGTAACATTTCTTTGCACTGCTTCAGTTTTACATCCTTAGAAAGATAGGGCCTCCAAAACTGAACACAATACTCCAGGTGGGGCCTCACCCTGTACAGGGGCATCAACACCTCCTTTCTTGTGCTGGTCACACCTCTGTCTATACAGCCTAACAACCTTCTGGCTACGGCCACCGCCTTGTCACACTGTTTCATCGCCTTCAGATCCTCAGATACTATCAACCCAAGATCCCTCTCCCCGTCTGTACATATCAGACTCTCACCGCCTAACACATACGTCTCCCGTGGATTTCTACTCCCTAAGTGCATCACTTTGCATTTCTTTGCATTGAAATTTAATTGCCAAACCTTAGACTATTCTTCTAGCTTCTGCAGATCCTTTTTCATGTTTTCCACTCTCTCCGGGGCGTCCACTCTGTTACAAATCTTAGTATCATCCACAAAAAGGCAAACTTTACCTTCTAACCCTTCGGCAATGTCACTCACAAATATATTGAACAGAATCGGCCCCAGCACCGATCCCTGAGGCACTCCACTACTCACCTTTTCCTCAACCGACCGAATTCCGTTAGCCACCACCCTCTGGCGGCTGTCCGTCAACCAGTTCCTATTCCAGTTCACCACGTCAGGTCCTATCTTCAGCCTGTCAAGTTTATTCAAGAGCCTCCTGTGGGGAACTGTGTCAAAAGCTTTGCTGAAATCTAAGTAGATTACGTCTATAGCACGTCCCTGATTCAATTCTCTGGTCACCCAGTCAAAGAATTCAATGAGATTTGTTTGGCACGATTTCCCTTTGGTAAAACCACGTACATAACACACACACTTCTATGCGTGCCATCAGAACCACTACTACTACTTGACGTTTCTAGAGCGCTACTAGGGTTACGCAGCGCTGTACAGTTTAACAGAGAAGGACAGTCCCTGCTCAAAGGAGCTTACAATCTAAAGGACGAAATGTCAAGTTGGGGCAGTCTAGAAAGATGTGGAAATATATGCAGTAACATTTGTGAGTGCTCAGATTATCCTATAAGTGTGAAAGTGAGAGCAGGCAGGCAGTGTTTGTCTGGGAGTACGGCACTGGAGGGTAAACACTATTTTCTAGAGTCTCCCCTGCCCCTACTTCATTACTGAGCTGTCAGTGTTGGAGCACTCTCAGCATTAAAAAAAAAAAAAAAAAGCAGAGCCGGATAAATAGGGACACACTTAGCCTGCCAGAGTCTGCAGAAAACTCCCAGTCCCAGAAGACTGAGTGCAGGAAGTCAGGCTGACCCAGGGCCACCAAAACAATTCCACAGGCACAGCGGGAGTGCATCAGGCCAGTGCTGGGTCACTCTTCTTCCTAGACATGGCACTTTGTCCAGGAGGTTATATTAGGGAAATCTCTGGGAAAGCAGCTCAACTGAGCGCAGAATAAAGATAGATGGAGGGCAACCAGGTTAGAGAGAACAACTGGGGGGACCTGGAGCTCCTTCTATTCCTATAGCACAGAGACTCCCAACAACCTGTATTCAAAGCAAGTCCTGTGAAGAAATAGCAGCCTACGCTTGGCCGGGCTACTCAGCAGTAAACTGGCAAACCATGGACTTTGAATCCTGCTTTCTGAAAGGGAAAGTGGAAGGGATTTGATACACCACCTTTCTGTTATTATACACAGGTATTCATTTTGTATCTGGAGCAATGGAGAGTTAAGTGAGTTACCCAGTGTCACAAGGAGCTACAGTAGGAACTAAACCTGTTGTCCAGGTTCTCAGGTCACTGCGCTAACCATTATGCCAGCGGTTCCCGAACTGTGTGCTGCGGCACCTCAGAGCACCACAGTAAACTCGCAGGGGTGTCGCAGCATATTTTCTTCACCTCCCTTCCACAGACTTGCCAAGTCTCTCATATTCAGTGGGGGATAAATCCTGCACTCCCGCCAAAAGTGAGAAATTCTCCCTCTGAGACAACACTGCCACCACCACGCTGCTGCTTCTCCCGATGAGCAGCAGTGGCGGAAAAACAACAGAAAGCAAGCGCAGAGCCACAACCTTCTGTCATTTGCTGTCTGCGCTGCCGGTTCTCTGCCCCCACTGACGTTAACTTGCCCGTTCTGGGGCAGAGGACCGGCAGAGCCAACAGCGCATGCCTGAAAAGGCTGCAGCCCCACACTTGACCTGAATGGAAAGAGGGAACGAAAAATAATAGAAGAATTGGGACGCTGGATATAAGAGGGGAAGAGAGAGAGAGAGAGAAGATGAGTGGTAGCGATGACAAATATACCAGTTAAGGAGATGATGAGGAGACAGAAAGTGGAGAATATGCTGGATGGAAAAGGTCTGGAGAGAAAGAAGATGCTAGGAATAAGGATAGGGAGAAATGGGGAGACCATGGATGGAAGGATGGAGAGAGAAAGAGGAAGGTGCTGGATGGAAGGCGGGCGAGAAAGAAAGGGGGAAGATGCTGGAAGGATGGGGACAGAAAGAGGGGAGATGCTGAATGGGAGGATGCAGAATGAAGACACTGGAAGGATGAGGAGAGAAAGAGGGAAGATGCTGGATGGATGGGTAGGGAGAGAAAGAGGAGAGAGAGAAGTACATAAGTGTTACCATACTGGAACAGATCGAAGGTCCATCAAGCCCAGCATCCTGTTTCCAGCAGTAGCCAATCCAGGTTACAAGTACCTGGTAAGATCCCAAAACAGAAGAAGCTGGATGGAACGGGGAGAGAAGGTGGGCAGAAGCTGGATGGAAGGGGGAGAGAGGGATGCAGAAGCTGGATGGAGGGGGAGAGAGGGATGCAGAAGCTGGATGGAGGGGGAGAGAAGGTGGGCTGAAGCTGGATGGAAGAGAGAGAGAAGGTGGACAGAAGCTGGATGGAAGGGGAGAGAAGGTGGGCAGAAGCTGGATGGAAGAGAGAGAGAAGGTGGACAGAAGCTAGATGGAAGAGAGAGAGAAGGTGGACAGAAGCTGGATGGAAGGGGAGAGAAGGTGGGCAGAAGCTGGATGGAAGAGAGAGAGAAGGTGGACAGAAGCTAGATGGAGGGGGAGAGAAGGTGGGCTGAAGCTGGATGCAAGATAGGACTCAATACCATCTGGAGATGAGAGGAAATGTGTAGCCTAGGGGCACCGTGATACGAGAAAGTTTGGGAACCACTGCATTAGGCCATAAGATGTGGCAGAAGGTGAAAAATCAGCATTGATCAGGTGATAACCTGCACAGCATTGGATATTTAGCACTTGAGAATGAGAGGTGCTAGCAATTATTAAGCAGAATCTATAAAGTACGCTAAGCATTTTCTGCTCTGCCTTTATAGTAAATAGTATAATACTGCAAACAAAAACCGGCATGAAAGTCCAGGTTTGATTTAAAGTGAGGTCATTTTTTTTTTCATTATGTTGGGGTCAATTTTGAAGACTGCATGTCTGGATACAAACTTGCACATATCTTGTACTTAATGAGCAAAGTGAAACCATGCATGCATTTCTCCTTTGAAATATGCCATAGATTTTTTAAAAATGTGAACTGTTTTGGGGCAAATGAAATTTCTATGGAAAATAATACACAAACATCTGAAAATACAACTTGATTCCACACAAAAGTCCCAAAGATGCCTCCGTGAAATACAGCTAAAAAGTTCACATGATCTGGGACAGGGCACATACTTTAGCTGAATGGAAGACAGAAGGGATGGAAGAGCAATCTTCAAAGCTGGTGTTGTTCCCAGATAAATAGGTTTTTACTTATGTAAATGCCCTCTCTTACTTCGTTAAACATCTGGATATTACACTGAAGCTTGTTGTTTGGGGGAAACCTGAAAGGCTCATGGTTCTTCCTTTGTTAGGTTTGTAGATATTGAGATGGACCTCATGTGGTCACTCAGTTCATGGGGCAGAGTCTTCCCCACAGTCCCTGGGTGTGCCTCTTACTTGTTCATGGCCCCAGTAAGCAAAATTGCAAAACTGGTCTGCTTTATTCATGCTCAGATTTCAAAATAGAATGGACCATCAACTCAAAGAATTTCACAGGGTTCAAAAGCTCCAGAACCCAGTGAAATGTTATCCAGTGCTGAAGAAAACCTTGTGCAGTTGGACCAGGGGCTGGAATGGAACCTCAGTATTTGGCTGGTTCCTGATTCCTGGGATAACCTGCCCCTTTCACTTCACTCCCTGGGGTATGTCTCTGTTTCTTTACTACCTCCAGACACTGAGCAGTTATCTCAAAGGGGTTCCACATTCCTCCCGGGAGCCTGGACAGTCCAGTGAGAGAGCTAAATTCCTTCCACTAGGCCTAGGATACGGGCTGTACCTCCTACACCTGACCAATTGTCTCTTCTAGCATCTGGTCTCTTCATTCATCTGGGGCTTCTGCTTCTTAACCCTCTGAAGTATTTGATTCCATCATCTCTGAAGTCCTCATCGCTCCTGTAAAGTGCCTGAGTCTCCACATGCCCATGTAAGCCTGATTCAAATGCCTCCTCCAGAACATAGTAACATAGTAGATGAAGGCAGACAAAGACCTGAACAGTCCATCCAGTCTGCCAGAACTGCTTCCAGACAGCATTCCTTGGATCAGCATCATAGCATCTCTCTCTCTTATGGAGGCCTGCAGGCATCTATCCTACCACCTACCTATTTAACATCCCCCCCCCCCCCCAGCTTATATGTTGATGACATACAGCTTTTATCTCTTCTTGGTCTAGACTCTGACAAAGCAATTGCTAACCTGAATCAATGTTTAGGCAAGATCTGTGGGCTACCTATACCAACACTAACCAGCAAAAAACCAAGCTTGGTCCTTGAAACTCTAAGTCAACTCTTGAAGAAACAACCCTGCCCTTGGGCTTTCCTGCTCTCTTTCACCTTTGCCTGCCTGGTCATGTCTGGCTCTTCGTTTACTTCCAGCCTTGTACAGTATAATAAGTGCACATAAACTATGAACTATCACTAACTGGCAATAACTTGAATTTACGTGTGCTTCTTTTTAGGCGTATTCTAACGCACGTAGCTGAAAAGGGGGCATGGCCATGGATAAGTACATAAGTACATAAGTAATGCCATACTGGGAAAAGACCAAGGGTCCATCGAGCCCAGCATCTTGTCCACGACAGCGGCCAATCCAGGCCAAGGGCACCTGGCAAGCTTCCCAAATGTACAAACATTCTATACATGTTATTCCTGGGATTTTGGATTTTTCCAAGTCCGTTTAGTAGCGGTTTATGGACTTGTCCTTTAGGAAACCGTCTAACCCCTTTTTAAACTCTGCTAAGCTAACCGCCTTCACCACATTTTCCGGCAATGAATTCCAGAGTTTAATTACACGTTGGATGAAGAAACATTTTCTCCGATTTGTTTTAAATTTACTACACTGTAGTTTCATCGCATGCGCCCCTAGTCCTAGTATTTTTGGAAAGCGTGAACAGACGCTTCACATCCACCTGTTCCACTCCACTCATTATTTTATATACCTCTATCATGTCTCCCCTCAGCCGTCTCTTCTCCAAGCTGAATAGCCCTAGCCTCCTTAGTCTTTCTTCATAGGGAAGTCGTCCCATCCCCGCTATCATTTTAGTCGCCCTTCGCTGCACCTTTTCCAATTCTACTATATCTTTCTTGAGATGCGGCGACCAGAATTGAACACAATACTCAAGGTGCGGTCGCACCATGGAGCGATACAACGGCATTATAACATCCTCACACCTGTTTTCCATATCTTTCCTAATAATACCCAACATTCTATTCGCTTTCCTAACCGCAGCAGCACACTGAGCAGAAGGTTTCAGTGTGTTATCGACGACGACACCCAGATCCCTTTCTTGGTCCGTAACTCCTAACGTGGAACCTTGCATGACGTAGCTATAATTCGGGTTCTTTTTTCCCACATGCATCACCTTGCACTTGCTCACATTAAACGTCATCTGCCATTTAGCCACCCAGTCTCCCAGTCTCGTAAGGAAGGAGTGTGGGCGTGTCGGAGAGGGTCAATTTAAGAGTGGGCATTTACACCAGGTTTTCAGTGCACCTAAATGTACGCACATTCCCCCGGCCTATGCGCTATTCTATAAACTGTGTCTTACTGTGGACACAGTTTATAGAATAGCATAAGGCGTGTTATTCCGACGCACCCAAATTTTGGACACCATATACAGAATCTGGCCCCAAGTGCCTAACACACTGTGGGAAAAGGGCTCCTTAACTGGATTATTCGTCATCGCTACCAGGATAATCAGCGGCGCTGAATATACATTCTGAGTGGTGATGCATCAACGCTATCTGGAGACATTCAGGCCTGTTTTGTGCAGATAAAATCTTGGTACTGCTTTCACTCCCCCCCTTACCCGGCCCTTTTTTATCTGGATAATATCCAGCAGTTTAGCAATTTAACTGGCCAGATATTATCCAGATAACATAAAATATCTGAATATGAACGTTATACACTGTACATTGGTAACCCAGAGGCCACCGTATAACTCCCTTTGAGTATTTTCATTTATTTTATTTGTTACATTTATATCCCACATTTTCCCACCTATTTATAGGCTCAATGTGGCTTACATAGTACCGGAGAGGCGTTACAGACTCCGGTGTAAACAAATACAAAGTGATGTTGTGGTAAGATAAAGTTCATGTGGCACAGCCACATTAGGGAATCATACAACGGATGAGTTGTGTTATGTCCATTAAGTTCTTTTTGTTACATTTGTACCCCCTGCTTTCCCACTCATGGCAGGCTCAATGCGGTGGGCAATGGAGGGTTAAGTGACTTGCCCATAGTCACAAGGAGCTGCCTGTGCCAGGAATTGGACTCAGTTCTTCAGGACCAAAGTCCACCACCCTAACCACTAGGCCACTCCAGAGATCAGGCATTTATGATGGATCAGTACGGTTATGCCTTTTTAAACAGGTTAGTTTTTAGTGTTTTCCATAAGTTTGGGTGGTCGTACGTAGTTTTCAAGGCTCTTGGTAATGCGTTCCACAGTTGTGTGCTTATGTAGAAAAAGCTGGATGCATAAGTTGATTTGTATTTGAGTCCTTTGCAGCTTGGGTAGTGCAGATTTAGGTACGTTCGAGTATCAAGATGATATAGATGTATAGATAGATACACCCACGCACAATATAGTTTAATATTTCAAAGTCTCATGTCCAGTTACGCATTGCTACATGACTGTGGGAAGCTGAGGGATCTGAAAGCTAATTGAGGGGGATGCAGAGCTGAAGGGTCACAGTGGCCTTGATTTTTATGCTTACTATTAGGACGCATTAATTTATATGTCCCAGTAGCTTATAAACGCTGCTGCTAACTTGAACAAGCTGTAACTCACTCACTTGGATCTCTCTGGTCTGAAAAGTGTACAATAAATTATGATGATGAATCCTCAGCTTGAACACTATTTTTTTTTCAGGACCTGCTGGAAGGAAAACACTATCATCCCCCTTCCCTAGTCCCCACTGCTCGCCCTCACGCCACTCTTCTTCATCTCCAGTGCTCACTCCCCCTCATTCCCCACAAGTTTGCCAGTCTCTTGCCCCTCCAGTGCTTTTGCTGACTCTCAGGGGCATTTTCGAAAGATAGGCCATATGTATGGGCATAATCGAAAGAGAAGGGCACCCATCTTTCGACACAAATCGGGAGATGGGCGTCCTTCTCTCAGCGTCGCCCAAATCGGCATAATCGAAAGCCAGTTTTTGGCGTCTTCAACTGCAGTCCATCTCGGGGATGACCAAACTTCACGGGGGCATGTCGGAGGCATAGCGAAGGCGGGACTGGGGCATGCTTAAGAGATGGGCGTTGTCGGCCAATAATGGAAAAAAGAAGGGCGTCCCTGGCAAGCATTTGGTCGACTTACATGGTCCATTTTTTTTCACGACCAACCCTCAAAAAGGTGCCCAAACTGACCTGACCACCGAAGGGAATCAGGGATGACTTCCCCTTACTCCCCCAGTAGTCACTAACCCCCTCCCACCCTCAAAAAAAATAGTTCAAAAATCTTTTGTGCCAGCCTCTATGCCAGCCTCAAATGTCATACTCAGGTCCATCGCAGCAGCATGCAGGTCTCTGGCGCAATTTTAGTGGGTGCAGTGTACTTCAGGCAGGCGGACCAAAGCCCACCCCCCCCCCCCCACCTGTTACACTTGTGCTGGTAAATATGAGCCCTCCAAAACCCACCACAAACCCACTGTACCCACATCTAAGTGCCCCCCTTCACCTGTAAGGGCTATGGTAGTGGTGTACAGTTGTGGGTAGTGGGTTTTGAGGGGGATTTGGGGGGGCTCAGCACCCAAAGAAAGGGAGCTATGTACCTGGGAGATTTTTCTGAAGTCCACTGCAGTGCCCCTAGGGTGCCCGGTTGGTGTCCTGGCATGTCAGGGGGACCAGTGCACTACGAATGCTGGCTCCTCCCATGACCAAAGGGCTTGCATTTGGTCGTTTCTGAGATGGGCGTCCTTAGTTTCCATTATCGCTGAAAATCAGAAACGACCAAGTCTAGGGACGACCATCTCTAAAGACGACCTAAATGTCAAGATTTGGGCATCGCCGACCGTATTATCGAAACGAAAGATGGACACCCATCTTGTTTTGATAATACAGGTTTCCCCACCCCTTCGCTGGGACGTTCTGAGAGAATGTCCTCAGGAAAACTTAGGCACCCCTTTTGATTATGCCCCTCATTATAATGTAGTATACTATCCTGCTTATTTTCGAAGGAGAAGGGCGCCCATCTTCCGACACAAATCGGGAGATGCGCAGCCAAATCGGCTGTTATGACTGGGGATGTGTGAGCCCTTGTGCTCCGACTGAGCACGGCGAAGATGGAGTGACACCGCACTCGGTCAGGCAGCCAGACAACCCCTAGCTTCACCTTCACTTAGCCACTGCCCCCCCCAGGAGTTGAGCCCCTGGGTTCGAGCGGCTGGCAGGACTTGCGGAACCAGTGGGGTTGCACGACCACTGACCAGACAGGTGGGCAAACAAACACAGTCCAGGAGCCCGTAAATGGCAGAGCAAAGAATAGTCAGAAAACATTCCAAGGTCAAGGCAGGCACCAACACAACGCGTGGTCAGTAAGCAATGAGGTCAGGAGCACAGGAAAACACTGGAACCGATGAAGACCACAACCTCTACACGAATAGAAGCCGAAGCATGGAAGCACTGGAAACAGGGCTTTAAATAGTGCAGGAATTAGGCTCAACCATTGCAGCTGTTCCAAGATGGCCGCCCCCATCAGAGGAGATGCTCTACGCCCAAATATGGGCTTCCTTCCTGAAACTGCTCAACTCCAAGATGGATGCCACAAGCTGAGATGCCAACTCCAAGATGGCCGTCCTATCCTGGAAATACTACCTCCAAGATGGCCGCCGCATCCTCGAATGCCCATACCCTGCGCAAGCAGGCTGCACCTCTGGAAGAGTGTAGCAGAGCGTAACATCGGCATAATTGAAAGCCGATTTTGGCCGCCCTCAACTGCACTCCGTCGCAGGAGTGGCGAAAGTTTAAGGGGGCGTTTCGGAGGCGTAGCGAAGGCGGGGTGGGGTGTGGTTAACACCTCGGCCGATATTGGAAAAAAGAAGGGCGGCCCTGACGAGCATTTGGCCAACTTTACTTGGTCCATTTATTTTCAGGACCAAGCCTCAAAAAGGTGTCCGAACTGACCAGATGACAACCGGAGGGAATCGGGGATGACCTCCCCATACTCCCCCAGTGGTCACCAACCCCCTCCCACCCTTAAAAAAAAAAAGTCCATAGACCGTTATTAAGTGGACTTGGGGAAAATTCACTATTTCTTTTTGCCAGCCTCTATGCCAGCCTCAAATGTCATACCCAGCTCCATGACAGCAATATGCAGGTCCCTGGAGCAGTTTTAGTGGGTGCAGTGCACTTCAGGTAGGCGAACCCAGGCCCATTCCCCCCTACCTGTTACACTTGTGGTGGTAAATGGGAGCCCTCCAAAATCCACCCGAAACCCACTTACCCACATGTAGGTGCCCCCCTTCACCCATAAGGGCTATGGTAGTGGTGTACAGTTGTGGGGAGTGGGTTTTGGGGGGGGGGATTTGGGGGGCTCAGCACATGCTGGCTCCTCCCACAACCAAATGATTTGGATTTGGCTGGTTTTGAGATGGCTGGCCTCGGTTTCCATTATCGGCGAAAACGGAGGTCGGCCATCTCTAAGTCCAGCCATCTCAACATTTAGGTCGACCATCTCTAAGGTTGACTTAAATGTTGAGATTCGGCCGGCCCCGACCATATTATCGAAACGAAAGATGGCCGTCCATCTTGTTCAATAATACGGTTGGCTCCGCCCCTTCCTGGGGACGTCCCCGGAGATGGCCGCCCTTAGAGATGGGCACCCCTGTTCGATTATGCCTCTCTATGCCATGTATTGTTGTTTTACTGATAAGTACATAAGTATTGCCATACTGGGAAAAACCAAAGGTCCATTGAGCCCAGCATCCTGTTTCCAACAGTGGCCAATCCAGGTCACAAATACCTGGCAAGATCTCAAAAATGTACAAAACATTTTATACTGCTTATCCCAGAAATAGTGGATTTTCCCCAAGTCCACTTAATAACGGTCTATGGACTTTTCCTTTAGGAAGCCGTCCAAACCTTTTTTAAACTCCGCTAAGCTAACCGCCTTTACCACATTCTCTGGCAACAAATTCCAGAGTTTAATTACACGTTGAGTGAAGAAACATTTTCTCCGATTTATTTTAAATTTACTACATTGTAGCTTCTTCGCATGCCCCCTAGTCCTAGTATTTTTGGAAAGAGTAAACAGACGCTTCACATCTACCTGTACTAGTATCCGCAATGAACTCATTCAAACAAGCAATTGCAACTGGTAGTAACATACTCCTCCTACAATTCGACATGTCCAGCGCCTTCGACATGGTTAATCATGGAATACTACTACATATACTAGAATACTTCGGAGTAGGAGGCACAGATCTCAAATGGTTCGAAGGATTCCTGATCACAAGATCATACCAAGTAACAACGAACGCAGACATATCATCCCCATGGATACCTGAATGTGGAGTTCCCCAAGGATCCCCCCTCTCACCAACTCTCTTCAACCTAATGATGATACCTTTAGCCAAACTTCTAACCAATCAAAACCTTAATCCCTACATATATGCAGGCGATGTCACGATTTACATCCCGTTCAAACACGATCTAAATGAAATCACCAACGAGATCAACCAAAGCCTCCAAATCATGCACTCTTGGGCGGATGCATTCCAGCTAAAACTCAACGCAGAAAAAAACACAATGTCTTGTACTCACCTCACAACACAACAAAAACAACTACTCCAGCATAACCACACCATACTGCTCTTTCCCCGTTGCACAAAATCTGAAAATTCTTGGAGTTACCATTGACCGAAACCTCACACTCGATACTCACGTGAAGAACATAACGAAAAAGATGTTCCACTCCATGTGGAAACTCAAAAGAGTAAAACCTTTTTCCCGAGATACATATTCCGTACCCTAGTACAGTCAATGGTAATAAGTCATTTGGACTACTGCAACGCACTGTACGCTGGCTGCAAAGAACAGACTATCAAAATACTCCAAACAGCCCAGAATACCGCTGCCAGACTCATATTTGGAAAAACCAAATACAAAAGTGCAAAACCCCTAAGAGAGAAACTTCACTGGCTCCCACTCAAGGAACGCATTGCGTTCAAGATCTGCACGATTGTACACAAAATCATTCATGCAGACGCCCCAATCTACATGCTAAACCTCGTGGACTTGCCTCCCAGAAACGCCATAAGATCATCCTACAAATTTCTCAATCTGCACTTCCCCAGCTGTAAAGGACCAAAATACAAGCTGATACACGCCACCACTTATTGTTGATGTACACCGCCTTGAGGGGGTCTTTTACTAAGCAACGGTAAGCCCAATGTGGGTTTACCGCTCGCTAAACCGGAAGTACCGCCGGACTACTGCAGCAGCCCAGTGGTAGTTCCCATCCCCAGTGTTTACCTGGCGGTAATCGGGCAGTGGCGGTAAGTGCTCCCCCCCCGAAATGGCACTTGCTATGTGGCCATTTCTTTAGAAAAAAAACAGCCTTTTACCCAGTAAAAGGAGGCCTCAGTGCCATCAAAAACACACGCTGATGCCAGTGCAGGCCCCCTGCAGAGTGAATGCACTTATAGGTCAATAAGAGGAGTTTGAACTGTATGCGGAAACGGATAGGAAGCCAGTGAAGTGACTTGAGGAGAGGGCTAATAAGAGCATAACGACACTGGTGGAATATTAGTCGTGCAGCAGAACTTTGAACAGATTGAAGAGGAGAGAGATGGCTAAGTGGGAAACCTGTGAGAAGCAAGTTGCAATAGTCTAAGCGAGAGGTGATAAGAGTGTACACCGCCTAGATGGAATTTCCTATGGGCTGGATAGAAAATGTTAATAAACTTGAAACTTGAACTTGATCTGAAAGAATATAATGTAATGAAATATATCATTTATATTTCACCAACTCCCTTAAACAGATCAAAGCGGATTACACATAACTGTTTCTGAAAAAAGAGAAAGCAAATTACATGAAATAAAGATGTCCATAGGCATTTCCAAAAAAGAATTACATTAAAATACTTATTAAACATAAATGTCTTTAAACGTTTCTGAAAGGAGAGGTGGTAGAGTCAAAAACAGTGAGTGAATTAAAAAATGCATGAGATAGACACAAGGGATGCCTAAACAGAAAGAGGATGGAAACACAACATGGATGTTGAGGTGTTAAGTTGGGCAAGAGTAGTAGAAACTGAGGCTAATGTTGGGTAGACTTTTGTGGTCTGTGTACCGCAAATGGCAAGAGACTGAAAGAATATTCAGCAACTCCAGTGTTGTAGATCACTTTATTGTCACGTGCTACAAGTGAGGGTACTGTGCATCTGAGGGGGGAGGGGAAGACATCTTGACTGGTAACTTGAATACTGACAGCAATACTTGGAGACCTGGTTATAACCACATATCACCCCCATCATGTTTGACTGCCTTTATTGTTGGCATGGTGGAGACTTGACAACCAGCATTTAAAGCAGGTGCAGCTCTGGCCACCTTGTTGGACAGATGGACCATGCTGGTCTTTATCTGCTGTCATTTAATGTGTTATCAAGGAATCCCCAATATTTTTGAGGTACGCTCCACTTTAAAGGATGTCCTATCTGGTAGTAGTAGTTTCTCTGGGATAGATTTATCAGAATGGCTTTGCCAAAGCAATTTTTAAAAATCTTTGTTAATGTATCCCCCCCCCCCCCCCCCATTGTATGGGGTTACTGAGAGGATAGAGCCCTGGTAGAAGGTCACTGGAGGAAGTATCCTGGAGGTCCCTGAGTAGGGAGTAAGCCCACCCAAGGGGACGGGTTAGGAAATAAAATGCAGTAAGATGGTGCAGTAGGACAGAAGAGTGACATGTTGGGAGGAGTTAGGGGGAGATTAAAGGGTTATCATGTGCGTGCCCATGGTCTTTTGGTTGCCCTATATTTTACTTTTGCAAAATGACAATGTTAATACAGGAGTATTTACACTCTACATCGTGGCTGTCCTTTTAAACAGGCGAGCTTGGTTTTAAAGATCTTACCCGTCTATCTTTGGAGGTTCCGTTTTTCCTGCAGGCATTGGACAGATACACATTATAAACCACTTACATCTAAACCCTGACCCCTGAGGGCAGGCGTTGTTTCACGCCGAAACACAGCCCGTGTCGGGTCACTGATCAATAAATTACTCCTGTTGTTTCAGTCTTGAAGGCCCATTGTTGCTTTATTTTTTGTTTGTATACTTTCTATGTATGCTGTTTACCCTCTCTGTTCGGTCTGCCTATATTTCCCCTGCCATTAGATCAGAGAGGAGGAGAGGGGGAGTCCCTGGTTAAGATCTGTCAAACGCTGGCTAAAGGAAAAGGAGAGTTACTGTTGGCAGAAACAGAGACTGGAGACTGAGCTCTGGATAGGTGTCAAGTGGACCAAATCCAGGAGCAAGAAATGAGAGCTAAGGAGAGCATCATCTTATTGAGGAGGTTGAATCTTGGGATCCGGACCTGAGCAAGGAAGGAGTGTAGCTGTTTGGGACATCATAAGGGGACGGGCAAGAAGAGGAACTGTATAAAACGTACATAGTTGAGTTGGCATTCTTGTAAATAATTTTGCCAAGGACAAGCTGATTTCACTTGACTGTGTTGGGCTATTCTATTTTTGAATTGACGGAGTTGCCAGTTGTTGAATTAAATAAAAGTTCCAGCTATTTTTCATATGAACTACTGGACTGTGGAGTGATTTAATCTTGGAAAGGGAAATGCAGAAGTGGGATATGAAGGCCAGCTAGACAAGCCACTGGTACAACAAATCCACTTTATTGTTCAACCTGTATCAAGGCAGGACCTTTTGCCTTGCGACACTGATGCTTTCAGTTTTAAATTGCCTATCCACCTGACAGACAACTGTCCACAGGTACACAGTCTTTTTAAAGACCCATATAGAGCTCCTAGGTCTTACTAGCACCATCACTCATTTGTTGAGATCAACAGCCACAGATTCCTGAGGCAGACATCTTGAATGTCGAAACACGGTTGCCGTGTTGAGTCCTTATACATGGTTGAAGAATAAAGTGGAGGGCTCAGAATTTGAAAAAAAAAAAGAGTTGGAGTGGGATTTGAACCTGGGTCTCTTGAAGGCTGCTTCTCAGATATGCGTGCAGCTCTATTAAGAATGCTCATAATACCTGAAGCTCTCATAGAGCCTGGTATCCCTTTCTAGTGTCACTTTCAGGGGAGAGGGAAGGGGACAGCAACTGCTGAGGGATTAAGGGGGTGTCATGCCTTAATCCCTCCAGTGGACAGCTGGTCAATGAGACCACCTTTCTGTAACCTGGACATACCAGGTCTAAATTGCTGTTGGACATCCATATTTTGATCCCTCCCTAGCCCCACCCAAAACATGCCTAGATCACGTCTCCTTGCTATAATGATATTCTGCAGTGTTGGACGTCCATATCGTGTCTTTGTAAAATTGGGATTTGAATGTCCATCCAATAAGAACTTTTGAATGTCAGTTTTCAGAAGTCCAAAACAGGAATAGAGCTTTGAAAATAAGTACCAAAATCTATGAAATAAGAATTCACTAATCAATTTTAAAACCTGCCTTGAAATTCCTAAACTGTTTAGTTTATACAATAAAATATTATGACCAACTGAATCAAATTATAGTGGACTCAAGCAGTCATGGTGCCCCAAAAATACCGCTAATAATTCTGCTTCAAAAAGTTCTGCTAATAAAGGAATCCTTGCAACAGATCTAAAATTTGATGTTTGACTTAAAATTCAAATCTATTTGTTTAGGAATTGGAGTGAATATAATGCCCCCCACCAAGTCAGAGTTGACAGTGTGGGACTGGCAATAGGGAGGGGCTCCAACTTGCTGCTAGACAGATTTAGGAGAGGAGTTGGCCTCTGCAAAGTCTGAAAAAATGCCAGGCTAAAGGACACCACATGGGATGCTCATCCCACCAAAACTGGCAGAATTGGAACAGGCTTTGATACACCTGGTGAAGTGAGACTGGTCTACAGTCGACTAAAACTTGAATGGTGAAGATGCTTTCTAGGACTTGTAGTTTTCACAAAGACTAGCCCAATGGTTCCCAAACCTTGTCCTGGAGGCACCCCAGCCAGTCAGGTTTTCAGAATAACCATAATGAATATCCATGAGAGAGATTTGTATGCACTTCCTCCACTGCATGCAAATCTCCCTCATGGATATTCATTGTAGATAAACTGAAAACCTGACTGGCTGGGGTGCCTCCAGGACAAGGTTTGAGAACCAATGGACTAGACAATAAAAATAGAATCAAGAAAACTCAACGTGGGCATGAAACAGTGAGGGAGGCCACCACCACCATCACCACCACAGTTTACTGTGATCTGCTTGAAGACCATAAGTCCAACAGAAAAGAAGGACTCACTGAAGGAGTGCCACATTCCACCAACTAATCAGAGGGCCAGGAGATACAGAAGGAACACGGGACTAGGAGTCATCAAGAGGAGAATCATCAGAAGCCACCATTCCACCAATTAGGTTGTAAGTGGGGCATACATTTTTAAAAATAAGTATATATATTCAGTGGCAGTAGTCAGCAGAATAGCAATTCAGAAGGGTCACTGGCTAAGCGGGAGGTGAACTGTTTTTCACTTGACCAGATGACAGGGCTTGCGAACATAAGAATAGCCATACTGGGTGAGACCAATGGTCCATCTAGCGCAGTATCCTGCTTCCAACAGTGGCCAATCTAGGTCACAAGTACCTGACAGAAACCCAATTAATAGCATCACTCCATGCTACCAATCCTAGGACAAGCAGTGGCTTCCCCCATGTCCATCTCAATAGTAGACTATGGACTTTTCTTCCAGGAGGTTGTCCAAACTTTTTTTAATCACAGATATGCTAACCGCTGTTACCACATCCTTCAGCAACGAGTTCCAGAACTTAACTATTCTATGGCTGAAAAAATATTTCCTCCTATTTGTTTTAAAAGTATTACCAATTAATTTCATAGAGTGTCCCCTGGTCTTTGTACTTTTTGAAAGAGTGAAAAATCGATTCACTTTTATCCGTTCTACACCACTCAGGATTTTGTAGATCTCAGTCATATCCCCCCTCAGCCGTCTCTTTTCCAAGATGAATACCCCTGGATCTGATGGCATATGAGTGATTGCACAACCTGACCTGGATTATTTGTCTGGATCTCAATGCCTATGAGTGGGTTGTCTATACGCTTTTCATAGTACTGGAAATAACTTGATTTTTAGGTCCCTGGAATTAGTTTCCAATCTATATTCAAAACAAATTCAGGCATGTAAAGAACAGCTAGTATCATGCAGCTTTTAGAGGGAGCCCTCCTCCATTCCCATCACCACCCAGCCTTACCTAGCATAACTAAGCTGATAGGAATGGGAAATGGGCCTTGATATACTGCCTTTCTCTGGTTTTTGCAACTACATTCAAAGCAGTTTACAAATTATATACAGGTACTTATTTGTACCTGAGGCAATGGAGGGTTAAGTGACTTGCCCAGATTCAGAAGCATTCCTCCTGAACCCAATTCACCATGAGTGTAATCAACACCGACATTACCACATCGATCAGAATCTGAGCTCAGGCCTGGTCAAAACTGGCTCCCCTTACCCTGAGTCACACTAGCAATTCTGTGACCTAGAGCCAAGATCTCTGCAAAGCCATTGACGTGACTCATTCCAAATAAGACTGACTTAACATCCCTAAATGATCAGTCAGTTTGCAACGGTAGATTTTTAGGAAATTATTAGTGATCTCCAAGGAGAACAATTCTGCCTATGCTCACACATCAGCGTTCCCTTACCCATCAAAACAAGACAAGCAGGCTCCTTACCAGCGGCAAGCTGGCAAAGTGTGCAGTGTGGGTGCCTTGCTCCATTACTCGTCCAGGCTTCCTGCTTTCGTTACGGAGCTGACGCTGGAGCAGCAGTGTCCCTTGAAGCATTAGAAAGATTAATAAGAATTCTCAGCATATTATAAACACTTTCAGCTTCCTTAGAAACTGTTTCCTTTTTGGGAAGTTTCAGCATTTTCACAGATTAATCACCAAGAAACTGCTGTATTGAAGGATTTCAGCGATTATTTTTATTTTATTTATTGCATTTGTACCCCACATTTTCCCACCTATTTGCAGGCTCAATGTGGCTTACAGAGTGTTGTTATGACATAGTCATGACAGGATCTTAGATACAATCGATAGTAAGCAGAAGATGTATGAGGGATTAGAGAAGGAGATGTTAGATAGGGTGGTGTAAGTGGTGTATTTTGATACTTGGGTGGGTTGGGTGGTGATTTGTGTCGTTAAGGGTTCTTTTTGTAGGCTTTGTTGAAGAGATGTGTCTTCAAAGATTTGCGAAAGTTGATTAGATTGTCCATGGTTTTCAGGGCTGTGGGTACTGCGTTCCATAGCTGTGTACTTCTGTAAGAGAAGGTAGTGGCGTATGCCTGTTTATATTTAAGTCCTTTACAGCTGGAGAAGTTCAGATTGAGGAATTTGCAAGCTGATCTTTTGGCGTTTCTGGGCGGTAGGTCCACTAGGTTTAACATGTAGAGTGGGGCATCTGCATGAATGATTTTGTGTACGGTCGTGCAGATCTTGAACTCGATGCGTTCCTTGAGTGGGAGCCAGTGAAGTTTCTCTCTTAAGGGTTTCTCTCCCCATCCTTCCAATGTCTCCCCTCTCTCTCCCCATCCTTCCAATAGTCTCCCCTCTTTCTTTCTGCATCCTTCCATCGTGTCACTTCTTTCTCCCTACCCTTCCATCCAGCGTCTTCCCTCTTTCTCTCCCCATCCTTCTACCCATCTACCCTCTCTCCTGATCCTTCCATCTAATGTCTCTCTCCCTCCTTCTAACCAGTGTCTATCTCTCTACCCTTTTCTGTTCAGTGTCCCTTCTCTCTCCACATCCTTCCAGTCTCTCCCCTTTTTCTCTGCATCCTTTCATCCATCTCCCCTCTTTCTCTGCCATCCTCCCATCTGTTTCCCTCTTTCTCTCCCCATCCTTCCGTTTTCCCTCTTTCTCTGCCATCCTCCCATCTGTTTTCCCTCTTTCTCTCCCCATCCTTCCGTTTTCCCTCTTTCTCTGCCATCCTCCCATCTGTTTTCCCTCTTTCTCTCCCCATCCTTCCGTTTTCCCTCTTTCTCTCCCCATCCTTCCATTTTCCCTCTTTCTCTGCCATCCTCCCATCTGTTTTCCCTCTTTCTCTCCCCATCCTTCCGTTTTCCCTCTTTCTCTGCCATCCTCCCATCTGTTTTCCCTCTTTCTCTCCCCACCCTTCCGTTTTCCCTCTTTCTCTCCCCATCCTTCCGTTTTCCCTCTTTCTCTGCCATCCTCCCATCTGTTATCCCTCTTTCTCTCCCCATCCTTCCGTTTTCCCTCTTTCTCTGCCATCCTCCCATCTGTTTTCCCTCTTTCTCTCCCCATCCTTCCGTTTTCCCTCTTTCTCTGCCATCCTCCCATCTGTTTTCTCTCTTTCTCTCCCCATCCTTCCGTTTTCCTTCTTTCTCTGCCATCCTCCCATCTGTTTTTCCTCTTTCTCTCCCCATCCTTCCGTTTTCCCTCTTTCTCTGCCATCCTCCCATCTGTTTTCCCTCTTTCTCTCCCCATCCTTCCGTTTTCCCTCTTTCTCTGCCATCCTCCCATCTGTTTTCCCTCTTTCTCTCCCCATCCTTCCGTTTTCCCTCTTTCTCTGCCATCCTCCCATCTGTTTTCCCTCTTTCTCTCCCCATCCATCCGTTTTCCCTCTTTCTCTGCCATCCTCCCATCTGATTTCCCTCTTTCTCTCCCCATCCTTCCGTTTTCCCTCTTTCTCTGCCATCCTGCCATCTGTTTTCCCTCTTTCTCTCCCCATCCTTCCATTTTCCCTCTTTCTCCCCATCCTGCCATCCGTTTTCCCTCTCCCGATTCAGGCCCACCAGCCCCAGCTCCTGGAGTGAAGCAGGGGCAGTGACGTAAGAGACAGGAGGAGCCTGCAGAGCCAGCAGCCAATGCTTCGAGGCTGCCTGCGGTGCCGCGTTTTTTTAAACATTTTTTCTCATCGCGTTAGCGTTGGCGCTCAGCTCAGTCAGCTGAGCGCTTCTTCTTTTTGTAGCGCCGGCCCTGCTGCTCATCAGGAAAAGCAGCAGTGGCCAGCAATGGGAGCTGGGGCTGGCGCGGGCCTTGAGGAAGAGTGGGTGGGCGGGCCAGAGCTGAAATTGGGTGGACCTGGGCCTGTAGGGGTATTTCCCTGTGATCTAGCCTAAGCTGGTCTTGGCCTATACAAGCCTATGACATCTTGGTATAATAAGATGGCTGCTGCAACATCTCTGTGTCAGCAAGATCCAGCTTCAGCTTGTGGAAAATCACTGACAGGCTTGCTAAAGCCAAGGACAGTCTGTGTTCTAAACACCCCCTTCTATCACCCTGAGAACGGAGTAGGGAGGCAGACATGGCTCCAGAAGTTACCATTCTCCAAGGTCACAAAACAAAGAACTCTTCTTGCCATGTACTGAACTGGACAAGATCACGATTGGTTCCTACCGTCACCTGACCGAGAGGTACGGGGAAAGCGGGAACAGAACAGAGGTGAGTCGGAGACCCTTGGAAGAGGGGCAACTGGTAAGAGGACCTGAGAAATCCAGCAGGGCTCGGGGGAGCCAGAGACTTTGTATGATACCAACATCGTGACCTGCATCCTGGTGCAAATACCTGTGGCAGAGATATTGGCTCTGATAACCAAAGGAGTGACGGGAACCTACGTGGGCTAATAAAGACCTGCACTACATAAGACACAGACAGCTAAAATAGCGTCTGGGGAGATTCTGCTCCGGTCTTATCTGAAGCCGTCATCACGACTGCGTGGTAAGATCACAGTGATATATTTCCTGGTCTGGGGTTAGGCAGTGGTTTTATCTAAGTACGACTGGTTTATGTCAGCTCTTGGTCAGGGAAAGCAGCTAATGTGTATTTTGCATAAGTTTCATAAGGATTATTAGGTTATCATTTGTACTGTTCTAATCATTACCGTACTTAGTCTCAGGATAATCAGAGGGTAATATAAACAATATATTTTGGTAGTGCTCATATCAGTAAGGGATATTTTTATTGCATAAGCTAGCGCAGAGTATTTCTATTTTCTTATCCATAATAAAGCTAATATATATATCTATCAGCTGTGTCTTTCTTTTTCACTCTACACACCAAAACACCTGGAGAGGTGCCAGAAGCAAGATTCCTGTATCTCACCCTAGACAGAGCTAGTGAGTCTGTTAGGCAGACTTATGCATCAGGGAATCTTGGTATAAGTAATCCGTGGGTACTTGTTGCCCTAGGTATTATTTATCTCACCCTACAGGCCCACCCGTAGCTACGCCCCACTGAAGATTTTCTTTTGGAATAAACATAAAAGTCCTGTCCACACACCCAGCAACCAATTTGTGATTTCATTACAGGTTTATGTTTATGATGGCAGTTAATATATCGCCTTTCACTACGGGAATTAAAGCCACAGAAAAATGAAGTGATGAAAGGAACTCCAGTTAATAGGAGACAAAGAGAGTGATAGGAAAGAATAGAAACTGGGAGAGGATGAGGCCAAAATATGTCCAGCGATTTTTAATGCAAAGACCGTTCACGCTCTGTCTTCTTACTTCACTGCAAATGAAACATCTCCAGGCACCTGTTGGTGCTGTTCCAGGATTCTGGATATGTTTCTCATGTTTGGTGGTGTTCCTGTGATCCTCGCAAGGGGCCTGCCTTGTTCCTACTGTCTTACGTAACTGCAGTGGAAGCTATGCAGCTGATTTTAGCTGCTAACCAAGCCGGGGTGCAAGACACTGCCTCACTGCCAGCATTACTACTCTGAGAAGATATACAGAAATAAAACAAAACAGAGAAAAGAAAATGATACCCTTTCTATAGGATTAATTTAATACATTTTTTATTCGCTTTCAAAGGTATCCCTTCTTCAGATCAGAAATGAGCAACTATTACTCTGACAAACTTCCTGACTCCAATGAACGTTTGAGTGACAGGGGGAGAGTTATCTCCTCATCTTGCTCC
Organism: Microcaecilia unicolor; assembly: GCF_901765095.1. NCBI lineage: Eukaryota > Metazoa > Chordata > Amphibia > Gymnophiona > Siphonopidae > Microcaecilia > Microcaecilia unicolor. Next base: position 657,318,745 of record NC_044032.1, read on the forward strand.
TAAGAAATACGTGAGGAGGTCATCAGGGGGTCCTTACTACTACTACTACTACTAATCATTTCTATAGCACTACTAGATGTACGCAGCACTGTACAAATTATATCCGGGTACTTTCTCTGTTCCTAGGGGTAGGGTTACCATATTTTGTCCTCTGCCCGACCCCTGCCCTGCCCACGCTCCACCCCCTGTCACATATTCCCCCCCCCCCGGGTCACATATTCCCCTCCCCCGGATCACCTCCCCTCCCCTTACTTACTATCTACTGCCCTGGTGGTCTAGTGACCTCTTCGGGGCAGGAAAGAGCCCCCTGTTTTCTGCCTGGAGCTCTGCCCTTGCCCTGCATCCTGTTGCTGTGATGGTCTCGGGATTCAAAATGGCCGCCGAGAGTTGAAGTCTCGCGAGGCCACTTCAACTCTCGGTGGCCATTTTGAATCATGAGACCTCACAGCAACAGGATGCAGGGCAAGGGCAGCACTCCGGGCAGGAAAGAGGGGGCTCTTTCCTGCCCCGAAGAGGTCACTAGACCACAAGGGCAGTAGATAGTAAGTAAGGGAAGGGGAGGCTAGGACAGGCCCGCCGCCCACCCGCCCATTTGTCCCGAAATCCGGACAAACAGGTGGACTGGCAAAACCCGTCCGAATGCCCGGACATGTCCTCAAAAAGAGGACATGTCCGGGTAAATCCGGACATATGGTAACCCTATCTAGGGGGCTCACAATCTAAGGAAGGAGACAATTGTTGAAGATGTTTTGCTTGATTTGGCCACTACAGCCAGTTATGTCACGTGAAGTAACCAGTTTTCCGCTAAGCACTGACTGTGAACATTCAGCGGGACAAAACCGGCTATCTCCCGCTGAATCTTCGTGGATAGCCGGTTAAGCGCTATCTAAGCAGCCAGGAGCCGTTCTGAATATCGCGGGGCATAGTCCTTATTCAGAAAAATAAAGTGATCATCCTGTCTGAGCATGGGCGGTATGGACAGGACGAGCTGGACTGGAAGGGATATGACGGTGGTGGGAGGGAGGATGGAAGAGAAGAAAAGCGAGGTGGAGTAAGTAGGGGTTGGGTTAGAAGAGAGACTGGTGGGATATTCAGCCCTGAATCCTTCCAATATGGTCATTACCTGCTGTGCTTTATACCTAAATATGGCCTGACCCTGCCATACTTTTTTCCCCCTCTTTTTTACAGATGTGGTAATGTGTGCTGAGTTGATCACCCCCTATCATTTTGAAAAGTTAGCTCCAATGTCTTCAGTCCAGAACCATAAGTTTGAACCCCCTCATACCTGTCTTTGTAAAACACAAGGGGAGAATTTGCATCGGATACACAGTAGTACTTTAGGCCAGCACCAGCAACACCATCAGTGCTGTGATTTTCCTGTTATCCTTACAAATATTCATTAGCTGTGTTTGCATATGTTGGGGGCCCACTTCTTTCCCACACTGTTCTGAAGACCCACAGCCAGTCAGGTTCTGAGGATATCTTCAATGAATATGCATGGAACGTGTCTATGTATATACACTTCCAAAAGCCTTAAAAACTACATACGACCGGAGAACACTAAAAACTTATTTGTTCAGAAAGGCATACCCTACCAACCCAACATAAAAGCCTGACCGCTGCAACACAACAAAGCCAAAATACAGTACAGACACAATAATAACAAAATACACCGTGGACAAAACACAATTCTTCTGAATACAATGCCGCTATGTGGCCATGCCACACGAACCTTATCTTAACTCTACATCACTCTGTATTTCTTTACACCGGAGTCTGCAATCGCATCTCTGGCACTATGTATGTATGTACTATTATTATTAACATTTGTATAGCGCTACCAGACACATGCAGCACTGAACACCTGACACAGAGAGACAGTCCCTGCTTGATAGAGCTTACTATGTAAGCCACATTGAGCCTGCAAATAGGTGAGAAAATGTGGGATACAAATGTAACAAATAAAATAAATTATATATATATATATATAGTGACAAAACTAGCACTTGGGGCCCCACAGAGAAGCAGCTAATCCCCCGAACTACAGTTCCCAGAAGCCCTTGCAAGCAGGAGAGAGGAGGGTAGCCCAAAAAGGGTGGAATGGATTTCCAACCCCAGCAGGGGGAGCAGTGACTCAGTGCTAGGGGAGCCAGTTACTCCCTTCCCCACTAGAGGGAGAAGGGGAGGTGAAGCTCAGTCCCTTAGCTGCATCACCAGTATATAATTCCCTCCAGCTGTGAGAGGAGGGAGAGATTTCTGGTTTGCTCCCAGCCACCAGGAGGGAGCAGAAACTGATTGAGAGAGAAGCTGCCATGGAGTAGATGGAGGACGGAAAGGGCCTGCCACTGGAGCTTCCCTGGGGGGGAAGAGTAAGCTGCCATGGAGTGTGAGAATGTAAAGGTAGCTCTGTCCAGCATATGAAGGCAGTGTGAGAGGCCACAGGGGTGTGGTGCTGTGAGGTAGGAGGAAAGCTGCCATCCCTGTTTGGTACAGGGTCCTCCTGGGTGCTGTGAAGAGGACAGGGGCATTAAGTAGTGGTTTCCTTTGAAGAGACTGTTTGTGAAAGGGTTGAATTATTGGGATGTATAGAACAGCAGGCTGAACTTTGACTGAGCTCTTCTGAGGGAGATGGGAGGTAGTGCAAAGGAAGTGGATCTGAACGTTAAGGAACTGAATGTTGGCTAGAGTTTGGAATCCGGCCTGAACCCTGTTTGTGAACTGCATTTCAATGTTGAGAGTGGAACTGAATTGAGAATAAAGCACTTTAGTCCTAAGTCCGTATGGCAGTCTGGTTCTTTGCTGGAAACCTGTGAACCTAACAGGGCTGCCGGCCCCAACCCAGAGCGGAGGAAGCTGGAGCCCTTTACTATATATATATATTTTGCAGGCTCAGTATAGGCAGATGTATGACATGCATATTCACCACAAATACAAGAACAAAAGCTAGGGTGTGGATTAACAAATTTGCAAAAGATAAATTAACACAGAATAATCCACTAAACTGAAAAATAACTTTGCCCAAACATTTTTTTATAAAAGTTTTTGAAAGTTATTTAAAAAAAGAAGGAAAAGCATCAAACAGCTCAAAATCTTAACAGATTTAGGGGGTCTTTTACCAACTGAGTTATCTGCAGCAGGGCCCATTTGATTCCTATGGACCCTGCTGCAGAAAACTCGAGCTGAGCTTTATTAAAAGACCCCCTTAAAGAGCTAAACAGAAAAAACCTTCCAAACAAAAGCTTTGTACTCTATCTTTTTTTCTGATATATTTGCATAATACAGTCCTTTGCTGTTTTCAATATTCAACATTCATAGTACAAAAGTTTTTGGCAGAGTTATTTTTCAGTTACTGGATTATTATTCTGTGTTATTCACCACAAATAGCCAGAAAACCTTGTGTGGTCCTCGGGACGGATTAGTGGCTCTCAAAGTTCTCGATCCGTGTCCTGTTTAATTAGCCAGTGCCACCCGCAGGTGCAGAAGATTTTCCTGGCTTGTTTTCAGGGTTGATTTTATCGTTCGCATCTGCAGAAGCAGACCTGCCTAGACACTGGATATGTTTTGCTGTTTTTGAAGAATAAATATTTGGTTTTGCTCTCTAGTCCTTTGATGTTCTGAGGTCACTGTTTTAAGTTCGTACTATTCCCAAGAATTCATATTTTTATGCTTACGCACAAAGGAAGACAAAAAGAATGTAACATGATAGGAATCGGCAGCATGCAGTCCAAAACGCAGGAAGCTGGTCCCACTGGCCCAGGAAAGGAAAGCAGGGAGACTAGTCTGGAAGGTTGTATTTGCTCTCAGCTTCTCCATTCCTCTGAGGAATTGTTGCTGATCTGGGAATCCCAGGTGAAAAGGGAGGGTAAAGGTTGGAGGGAGCCCTGAAGGGTGCAGAGATTTACTATTACTACTACTACTACTTAACATTTCTAGAGCGCTACTAGGGTTACGCAGCGCTGTACAAATTAACAATAAGGACGGTCCCTGCTCGGAAGAGCTTACAATCTAAAGGACGAAATGTCAAGTTGGGGTAAATAAGTTTTCTGAGAAGAGGTGTAGTGATTAGGTGCCGAAGGCGACATTGAAGAGGTGGGCTTTGAGCATTGATTTGAAGATGGGTAGGGAGGGGGCACGGCGTATGGGCTCAGGGAGTTTGTTCCAGGCATGGGGTGAGGCGAGACAGAAGGGACGGAGCCTGGAGTTGGAGGTGGTGGAGAAGGGTACTGAAAGGAGGGATTTGTCTTGAGAGCGGAGGTTACGGAGGATTTCTGGGATGGAGTTTAAAGGCCGCTGCACAGGAATGCCGTGCTGGAGACGTGACTGTTTCTTCTGAGAAATCACTACTGTACAGGCCATTTTTCATCATTGCTGAGGAATTGACATGAAAAATGAACACTGAATATGATGTCCCTTCAGCTGGGATTCTCCAATCTGCACTAATTCTTTTATTTTTAACTTTAGCACAGTAACACAAACCTTACAATGGTTAAAAGTCATAATAGTTATCCCTATAGCTCTGCCCCTCCCCTCTTCCCCCACCTCCTCCTCATAGAAATATGCAAGAGCAGGGACCCATCCGGCTCACACGTTTTCAAAATATTTCACTGCCAGCTTACATTTCTAACATGGCTCTCAGTACACTCATGTCCCTTCTGTCATGCTTTCCGACTGCAAAGGCTACTATTTCCACCTTGTATTTGAAATTCAGGGAGCTTTTTGGGTATGGGAGGGCGGAGAAGAGGAGATTTGAAAAGGTTCCTGCCGGATGGGGAGACAAATTTGACCCTATATGAGGAGGGCTCGAAAAACAAAAAGAAAGTTAGTTTATAGGATGCCTGAAAAAAAATCTATAAAGTAATATTTCTTGAAAAAGGGCCCAAAAGAGAATTTAGTATAGGCTGCGCCTACAGCCGAGCATAAACTTCAGTGAGTCAGGCCGCAAACGCCTGTGAAAGTAGCTGCACTGGTGTCCCTGAGGAAGAGTTGTCGGACGTTTGGAACTTACAGTGAACGAACGACAGAATTGGAACTTCAGGTAATAAGTCTGCTCCTGTTTGTTTCTCATCCTCCAGTGATTTTTGCTTGCTATTGTTGTCATAGTCATGAAGTCGAAATGTTGAAAGACTGTTTACATTTAAAGACTATTGGGAGAATATTTTAACTTCATGACTCAGTGAGTCCTAGCATAGTAGCATAGTAGATGACGGCAGAGAAAGAGCTGTATGGTCCATCCAGTCTGCCCAACAAGATAAACTCATATGTGTATACCTTACCTTGATTTGTACCTGCCTTTTTCAGGGCACAGACCGTAGAAGTCTGCCCAGCATTAGCCCCGCCTCCCAACCCCCAGCCCCCCCCCCCCCCCCCCCTGGCTCTGCCACCCAGTCTCCGCTAAGCTTCTCAGGATCTGAACTGGATTCCTTTATGTTTATCCCACGCATTTTTGAATTCTGTTATCGTTTTCATCTCCACCACCTCCCACGGGAGGGCATTCCAGGCATCCACTACTCTCTCCGTGAAAAAATACTTCCTGACATTTTTCTTGTCTAACCTCCTTCAACCTCATTTCATGTACTTTAGTTCTACCGCCTTCCCGTCTCCGGAAAAGGTTTGTTTGCAGATTAATACCTTTCAAATATTTGAACGTCTGTATCATATCACCCCTGTTTCTCCTTTCCTCCAGGGTATACATGTTCAGGTCAGCAAGTCTCTCCTCATACGTCTTGTAACGCAAATCCCATACCATTGTCGTAGCTTTTCTTTGCACCGCTTCCAGTCTTTTTACATCCTAGCGGTATATGATGCCTATTGAAAAACTATTGCTTTATTGTATTTAGTTTCAATTAAAAATTTCACTTTGGGTTATTGCACTAAGGAAAATTAAGGGCTCCATGTATAGAGAGTATTTCATGATGTTTAGAGCTTTCAAGAGAGCCGCGTTTGTGGCCTGACTCACTGAAGTTTATGCTCGGCTTTAGGTGTAGCCTACACTGAATTTTCTTTTTGACCCTTTATCAAGAAATATTACTTTACAGATTTTTCTTTAGGTATCCTATAGACTAGCTTTCTTTTTGTTTTTCGGGATTGACTTTGTGTGGGATTCTAGTTAGTAGTACCTACAACAGGAGGAGCAGAAGACCGAGCTTTTCTCTTTGCTCCACTGTGTTTCTGACCAAGGGAGTCAGGGCTAGAGAAGGCCTCAGGTTGGAGAGAGGCCTGAGAACAAGATGAAGGACATATAGATGAAGAGTTGGTCTAGTAGACCTTCTGTTTCTGCAGAGTAGCTAAAGTATTAGAGGAAGACTTTGGCCAGGCACAGTGAGAATTTTCTGGAAATGAAGAGTGCGTCAACGAAGAAGTGAAGCAGTGTGACATTGAAAACTGGATTTTGTTTCAAAGTGGAGTTGTGACTTTACTGTGTTCCTGCCTACTGGACTGTAATTTTTCTTTCTTTAAGTAACTTAGTCTGATTTAGAAGAACCCAGAGGACTGTGGAAATTTTTTTGGAGTGAATGAGATGAAGAAATGATTGATCCTTAGATGAAAGGCTTCCCAGTATCTACTGGTCTCTGTATAAGTGAGATGTCCTGGTCTCACAGAAGTTCATGGCTAGATTCACACCCCAGGATCCCATAGAAGATATTTACTTATTTAATTTTTGATATACTGCCCACTGAGAGCACATCTGCGCAGTTTACTGAACACTTATTGTGTCCCACTCTATTCCCCAGTTAACTCTCAGCAAACACATTCTTTTCCCGGGGAGCAGGGAAGCAGGGATTTCCCTTCAAGACCCTGGCATAGAAATTTCCCCCCAAACTGGAGTGTTCCAACTCCTTTACTGACCTTCAGTATCCAACACTAGTGTTTGGAGACAGTCATTGAGTCCAGAGATTGTACGTCACTGAATGAATGCTGTAAGGCTCCCCACTTTTTCCTCTAACTGTGTATGTGATTCCTTTAGCAATACTCGGGTCTATTGGGGTAACTGGCCTCCTGGGTTCTGTGGTAAACCAATCTCCTCCAGTAATGAGCTCTTTAGGGTGAACAGTTTCCCTGGGTCTGAGGTAAACCTATGTTCATGTGGTTCAACATATAGTCTTTGCTTCTGGGGCTCCACTTCCACACAATCTGTTCCTGAGAGGAATAATTGTATCCCTCTGTAGTCCAGCTCCTATGTAGTCTTCTCTCCCCTTGGTCTTGTTGGATTGAGCTGCTCCACTCCTCTATCAAACAGCAGGCAGAGGAGTGGGTAAAACCTCCTTCATCTGTCCCATTCACGGTGCCCTGGACACATTACCCCTGAAGATTCATTCTAATATCTTGGTATTATCATTGATTCTAAACTTGCATTTGACAAACAAGTCTCCAGGTTATGAAAAACTGATCTTTCTGGCTCTGTTAATTACGCTCTATTAGACAGTTCCCTGCACACTTTAATCCATGCATTCATTATATTCCGGTTAGATTACTGCAACATAGTTAATGCAGGTCTTCCGCAGTCTCAACTTCTCTGACTCCAAACACTACAAAATTCAGCCATCCACTTGCTATTCAAAGCTAAGCGCTTTGACTTGGTTACCCCTGAACTAGCAAACGCACACTGGCTTCCTCTTTCATTCTGCATACACTTTAAAATTTTTCTCATAAATCCATAAGAAGAGCCATACTGGGTGAGACCAATGGTCCATCTAGCCCAGTATCCTGCTTCCAACAGTGGCCAATTCGGGTAAAAGGGGATAGACTCAGAAGTAACCTGAGGGAAATATTTCTTCACGGAAAGGGTGATAAATTCATGGAACAGCCTTCTGGTGGAAGTGGTGGAGATGGCAACAGTATCTGAATTCAGGAGAGCTTGGGACATAGGATCTCTAAGGGATTGAAAGGGAGAGTAGATGACATGGATGGTCAGACTAGATATGCCTGCTTATTTTCGAAGGAGAAGGGCGCCCATCTTCCGACACAAATCGGGAGATGGGCGCCCTTCTCCTAAAGGCGGCCAAATCAGTATGGCCACCCTCAACTGCAGTCCATCGCAAGAGCAGCAAAAGTTTAAGGGGGCGTGTCGGAGGCATAGCAAAGGCGGGACGGGGGCGTGGTTAAAACACATGGGCGCCCTCGGCTGATAATGGAAAAAAGAAGGGCGGTCCTGATGAGCATTTGGCCGACTTTACTTGGTCCATTTATTTTCAGGACCAAGCCTCAAAAAAGGTGTTGAAACTGACTAGATGACCAACAGAGGGAATCGGGCATCACCTCCCCTTACTCCCCCAGTGGTCACCAACCCCCTCCCACCCTAAAAAAAAAAAAGATTAAAAACATTTGTTTGCCAGCCTCTATGCCAGCCTGAAATGTCATACCCAGCTTCATGACAGCAGTATGCAGGTCCCTGGAGCAGTTTATTAGTGGGTGCAGTGCACTTCAGACAGGCAGACCCAGGCCCATTCCCCCCTACCTGTTACACTTGTGGTGGTAAATGTGAGCCCTCCAAAACCCACCCGAAACCCACTGTACCCACATGTATGTGCCCCCCTTCACCCATAAGGGCTATGGTAGTAGTGTACAGTTGTGGGGAGTGGGTTTTGGGGGGGATTTGGGGGGCTCAGCACCCAAGGTAAGGGAGCTATGTACCTGGGAGTGCCCTAGGGTGGCCGGTTGGTGTCCTGGCATGTGAGGGGGACCAGTGCACTACAAATGCTGGCTCCTCCCACGACCAAATGGCTTGGATTTGGCCGGTTTTGAGATGGCCGGCCTCGGTTTCCATTATCGGCGAAAACCAAGGCTGGCCATCTCTACGTCCGGCAATCTCAACATTTAGGTCGACCATCTCTAAGGTTGACCTAAATGTTGAGATTTGGCCGGCCCCGACCGTATTATCGAAACGAAAGATGGACGCCCATCTTGTTCGATAATACGGTTGGCTCCGCCCCTTCCCGGGGCCGGCCCCGGAGATGGGCGCCCTTATAGATGGATGCCCCCATTCGATTATGCCCCTCCACGTCTTTATCTGCCTACATTTGTCTATGTTTCTAGGGTGGTAAAGGGGTGGCAAGCCATTTTTTTAGAATGGCACTTGCCACTTGTTAGTGACGCCCATGCTGTTGTACTGAACCACGAAAGAAATTAGGTGAACTTCATGTTCCTACCGTGTGTAGAGACAGCTAAGGTTCTGCCTGTTTGACAGTGCAGGAATCTATAGCTTCTCTACCAAAGCGCAGGAGTTCTGACCTTTTCCTTACCCCACAGTTTCTAGGACAGAGGCTATGTCTTCTTCCTGACTGACAGGGTAGGAGGATACATCCCTTGGAGAAAAAAAAATCAGGGTTGTATAAATAAGGGGGCATCTCCTATCTGTTTCCACATCACTCTGACACTGAACCTTAATGCAAGAGAACTAGGATTTTGGCTCCATCCTTGGCCAATTCCTTACCATCAATACAAGGGGACAGAATTTAACTTTTTACCTCCTGGCTGCGGCATCTACTTTTCAGCTAAAAGAAAAAAAACTCTTTGACTAATACAATCTCGTCCTTAATATACAGGGAATGGGAACCAGCCTCAGAGCAAGGAAAGTTGCTGTACTGTTTCAAAGGAACACAGATACGGGGAACTTGCCTACCACCGCTGCCTGCTGTGAAGCCGAAAGAGAGAAGAGGTGATACCCTAAGCTCAGTCAGGGTCTATAAAATACTGAGTGGAGTGGAATGGGTAGATGTGAATTGCGTGTTTACTCTTTCCAAAAATACAAGGACTAGGGGGCACACAATGAAGCTACTAAGTAGTAACATTTATAAACAAATTGGAGAAAATATTTCTTCACTATTTTACTAAGTAGATGTGCTCAGATTTTATCCTACTGGTTAGGACAGAAAAGAGAGACAAAATCCAACCACAAAAGACAACTGACAACCAAAGCAGACATCATTTCTACCGGTGTGGCCACTGGGCTTTTTTCCCCTCAGGGTCAGACTGAGGGTACTCTGGCCCCCGGGCACTGAGATTACTCTGCCCCCCCCCCCCCCCCATCATGCAGCCCCCATCCCCGCCGTGCTGTCTCCCTCACACCATGTTGCCACTGTTCTCCTGCCACCTTGAAGGACCCTGGTCGTCTAGTGACTGTGACTTCTTCGGGCATAGGAAATAAATTCCCTCTTTCTTGCCCACCCACTGCTCGGTGTGGCACCGTGTTTACAAAATGGCTGCCGAGATTTCCCACGGTGGTCTTGCCTCTCACGAGACTACCGTGGGAGTCTCAGCAGCCATTTTGTAAACACAGCTGTGCAACAAGGGAGAATAGCAGCAGCGGTCATTAGACCACCAGGGCCCTGTGGGGGCTGTAGTGTGCGGCAGCAGGCAACCAGGCAGAGCCTCTGGGCCCTTGGGCACTGCCCAGTTGCCCGAATGGTCAGTTCGCCCCTGTGTCCCTTTACACTAGCCTCTCATGAAAGCAGTGATCAGGATCAATGCACTGGAACTGAGGCTCTAATGAGTGTGAGAACCTTTAAATGAGTGTAACACACTCCTGAGTGAGAGAAGGGGCTCAGAGAGTGTGTGAGAGCATTAAAAGAGTGAGAGAATGAGAGAGCCTTCAAATGAATGTGACACATTCCTAATGAGTGAGAGAAGGGGCTCAGAGTATGAGAATGAGAAAGCCTTCAGCTGAGTGTGACTGTGCCCTACTAATGAGTGAGACTTGGCTTGTCATTGAAACAGGAACTCAGAGAGAGGGGAGATGGACAAGATGGCTGTTTGAGGTGTCTTCTAGCCTATTCTAAATGTTTTCTCTCGCTGAAGATTACTGAATTGCTGTCAAGGCTTTCAGTCATTTTAAAATAAAAAATAAATAGGTAGCCTGGTGACTGAGGGTCAAGTACTGTTCCTTCACTAAACTGAAGACCTGGGATGGATTGCTGGACACTGTCTCTGCTTCCCACGCTTGGAATACCGTGGAGGCCAAGAAGGTTTAATGACAGAAGACAGCATGATGTCACAAGGCTGAAGCTGGACTCCACCCAAGGAGGTTTTAATTCTCTCCAATGCAGCTGCCACCATCTTGCTGCACTCAAAACAATAAAATTGATAAGGTGGCAAGCTCCGCCTACTGGCTTCAGCCCACATAATGGGCCAGATAGGCTTATGCTGTCTCCTGTTATCAAACCTCCTTGGTGGAGGCAATGGTCATGGTCATGGCCCCTAGGGAGAAGGTACTTCCAGCCATTGTTCAGTAATGACACCTGATATCCAGACTTTGCAGGAAACTATGGCTTTTGGCCCCTGACCGAGGACTCAAAACACAATAGCAAGAAAGTCTCTGCAGTAATGAATCCAATAAAGAGACAAAGTTGACATCCAAAAGAAGGGATGAAGCAGCCCAAGAGTCCAGGTCCATGCAGTCCAGGGTTTATTTGTAAGGGCAGGGTGTAGCTGGTCTATGGTCTGTGCCCTGAAAAAAGACAGATACAAATCAAGGGGCTGGTGGTTGGGAGGCGGGGCTAGTGCTGGGCAGACTTATACAGTCTGTGCCCTGAAAAAGACAGATACAAATCAAGGGGCTGGTGGTTGGGAGGCGGGGATAGTGCTGGGCAGACTTATACGGTCTGTGCTCTGAAAAAGACAGATACAAATCAAGGTAAGGTATACACAAAAAGTAGCACATATGAGTTATCTTGTTGGGCAGACTGGATGGACCGTGCAGGTCTTTTTCTGCCGTCATCTACTATGTTACTATGCTACTATGTATGTTACTCAGTGTGTAATTAGAATTCATTGCCAGAGAATGTGGTAAAAGCAGTTAGCTTAGCAGGGTTCAAAAATATTTGGATAATTTCCTAAAAGAAAAGTCCACAAGCCATTATTAAGGTGAACTTGGGAAAATCCACTGCTTATTTCTAGAATAAGCATCATAAAATGTATTATACTGTTTTGGGATCTTGCCAGATACTTGTGACCTAGATTGGCCACTGTTGGAAACAGGTTGCTAGCCTTGGTTGGCCTTCGGTCTGTCCCAGTACGGCAATGCTTATGTTCCTATGTCCCGATCTGGACATTTCAATTTTGATCATTGCCACTTATCAATTATTGCCTCTAATTGACATTAATTAGAATTTACGTGCAGAACTGTGTAAGCATATTCTATAACGTGATGCGTGTACATTCTAAGTTGCGTAGTTGAAAAGGGCATGGAATGGGCAGTTCATGGATGTTTCTAAACTCTATGAGTGCTGTTATAGAATAACCCAGGCTGCGTCTAATTTAAGCATCGCCCTTTACTTGGCAAAATTGCCTATGACTAAATGTAGCCATGCAGATGGGCGCTCAGCAAATATTCTATAAACCAGCACTGATTTTTTAGGCACAATATATAGATTCTAGTCCTAAACCAGCACAGTAAAACATAATAGTACAAATTGAACAGACACAGTAAGACAATGCTGTAAAAGTGCACATTAAAACACTCACATAACAGAACATACTAAACAACACAGTAAAACACTTGCACAACTACAGATTAAGAACAGTTGTCAAGGCCTCTTAAAGCGTAATATTCTTAATGCTTTAATATCGAAGAATTGTAACTTTGGCACATCAACGCACCCAGAAGCAGTGGCATTCCTAGGCTGGATGACACCTGGGGCGGATCGCCGATGCCCCCCCCCCCCCGGGTGCAGCGTGACCCCCCTGGGTGCCTGCTGGGGGGGGGGGGGGGGAGTGCCACGCGTCTGTCGGCTCCGAGTCCGCTCATTCCCTGCTGCTCCCTCTGCCCCGGAACAGGAAGTAACCTGTTCCGCGCAGAGGGAGCAGCAGGGAGGGAACGAGCGGACTCAGCCAACAGGCATGTGGCACCCCCCCAGCGGCGTGCACCCGGGGCGGACCGCCCCCCCCCCCCTTGGTACGCCACTGCCCAGAAGTCTCTTTTCTTTTTCTGAAATTTACTTTATTGAATAAACGTAGATAGTTTACTCACAGTCAGTAGATGTTCAGAAGTTCGTGCCCCAAGGAAGAGGCTTTGTAGTTCTGAGAGCTGCAAGGGTGGATGGAGGTAGAAATCTGAAGAAAGGAAGCTCGTTGCAGAGATGAAAGCAGTTCAGAGATGAGTTGCTGGATTTGTGCAATATCTTAGAAAGAATGAATGAGGTGAAAAGATGAGTTTTTCTTCAGGGGAGCAGAAAGACAAGTGCTGTGGTGGCAAAGATGGAGAATGTGCCTTGTGGAGACAGGGAGGTCAGGAAAAGCCCCACACAAGCCTAGGGAGGGGGAGGTAAAGGGATCAATAGGGACAGAACCTGAGATCAGGTAGCAGGGGTGTTCACAGAGCAGGGACGTAGCCAGACTTCGGCGGGAGGGGGGTCCAGATCCCGAGGTGAGGAGGCACATTTTAGCACCTCCCGGTGCCATCGACCCCCCCCCCCCCGGCACCGCCACCCCTTCCCCGTCCCATTCGACCCCCCCCCCCGCTGCCGCCAATCCTCCCCGCCACCGCTACCTTTGCTGGCGGGGTTCCGCAATCCCCGCCAGCCGAAATCCCCTTCAGTACCGGTTTTCGAGTCTGGCGCGTTCGCTGATCCGGATTCTGTTTCTGCAAGTCCTGACGTCCTGCACGTTCCTATGTGCAGGACGTCAGGACTCACAGAAACAGAATCCAGATCAGCAACATGACGGAGACCGGCGCTGAAGTGGACTTCGGCTGGTGGGGGTTGGGGACCCCCGCCAGCAAAGGTACCTGGCGGCGGCGGGAGGGGGGTCCGAATGTGGTTGGGGGAGTGAAAGCAGGGGGGCCAGGGCTAAATCTGCGGGGGCCCACGCCCACGCCCCCGTAGCCCCACCTAGCTACGCCCCTGTCGCAGTGATAGTAAGAATAATCAGGAAATGACAGAAGGTAGACAAAGGCGCCAAGCTTGGCTGAGAAAGGGAGGAGGTCTTTGCAGGAGAATAGACCACTAGTAACAGACTTTATTCAGACAAGCAGCGGTGACTGCATTACATGTGAGACTACATTTCACACAATGCATTGCTCACATATCTTTGCAGTGAGAACTGCAGTAGTAAAAATCCTTAGAAATGAGAATAACAGTAAAGGCATTAAACACATTTATGGCCATACTATAAATTGTAAGGCTTTCGAGGGACAGAACAAGAGTCATATAACACATTAAACAATAAAACCTTCACATAACAGTATACATTCGATATCACTGTAAGTCAGTCATTTACGAGAGGCATGATATTCACAATGTCAACACGCAATACATATGAAAACATGATAGTGAAGGTTACACGCAGAAGTGGAACATACAGAGAGACAAGACCTAACAAGGGAGTTGAGATAAATAAAAACAACCTGTCAAACTCCCCAAGGAACTGACTTGTTATTCCACATTTGTCAGTTTGTGAATGCAATGAAATGTGAGCAAATGCTGACTCTTCTGTACCAAGAGTCTATTCTCCAAACAATTCTTAGCAATTAGGATTAAGCCTGTCCCCTAATTTAGAAACTGTGATGAGAGGGGAAAATTAAACACCTCAGCGCTGTTAAACGCTAATCAATGCAGTGCAATCACAGTTCCCCTCAGCAAAAGAACCACAAGCTTCTAGAAATATAGATCCACAAGCTTTTTAACCTCCTAATATCTGTGCAGTTCCAACCAACCTGCCTCTCCAGGAAGATACATCAATGTAAAAGGACTGAAAAAACTTGAAGGACGGTCAAGAGTTTGAAAAATGAGCTTTACTTAAAAAAAAAAAAAAAAGTCAAACCATGGTTGTTGAGATACTCATGAAAAAAGAACGTGCAGGTCATTGGGTTTCAGAATTCCTTACTCTGGCTCAATAGAGGTTGACCACAGACAGAATAAGATTTTTCAGATCTGTGGCACTGTGGGGTTTTTTGGCCTATGATGATGAGAAGACCATTGTGTCTGTTTTAGCTCTGTGAGATTAGTTGTTGATCTCAGAGCTCTTTGAGGCCTTTTTCCCTATAAACAGAGTCATTTTTCATTTTGTGGATTTCTCTGATTGTTCTAGATTTCGTTGTAGTTCAATAGAGGTTATGCCAGGAACGCAGCATCTGTCTCCTGTTTATCCTCCATAATGCAAGCCAAACTAGATAAGGAGATTTTGCTGGTCCTTTTGCATGCAAAGCTTTTGACAAGATGGGTGCCTAAGAAGGAACCGGGTAAATTTAGATTACTTTGTAATTTGTCACACCCAGATGATGGTTTGGTGAATGATTTTCTACACCCCTAACCTCCCCACCAAAAGCATGCTCTGTTCAGTACGTTTCTTTTGATCAGGTGGTGAAAGTGGTAAAACGCTGTGGACAGGGAGCACTCATGGCTAAGGGTCTTTCCTTTGTTTGAGGTGTGTAACCCCTGTTGATTTAATAAACTTTATGGTTTTGGATACCAGTACTTAGCCGAAATTGGGTGGTGGAGCCGGTGGGGGGGGAAGAGGGGTTGGTGGTGGGGAGGCGAAGATAGTGCTGGGCAGACTTATACGGTCTGTGCCAGAGCCGGTGGTGGGAGGCGAGGCTGGTGGTTGGGAGGAGGGGATAGTGCTGGGCAGACTTATACGGTCTGTGCCAGAGCCGGCGGTGGGAGGCAGGGCTGGTGGTTGGGAGGCGGGGATAGTGCTGGGCAGACTTATACGGTCTGTGCCAGAGCCGGTGGTGGGAGACGAGGCTGGTGGTTGGGAGGAGGGGATAGAGCTGGCCAGACTTATGTGGTCTGTGCCCTGAAAAAGACAGGTACAAATCAAGGTAAGGTATACACATGAGTTTATCTTGTTGGGCAGACTGGATGGACCGTGCGGGTCTTTTTCTGCCGTCATCTACTATGTTACTATCCAGCTTATAATTGAAAAAGAAAAACGCCTATATTGCGACCCAAAACGGGAGATAGATGTTTAACTCACAAAAACGAACAAAGCGGTATAATCGAAAGACGAATTTGGACGTTTTCAACTGCACTCCGTCATGGATGCGGACAAAGTTGATGGGGGCGTGTCGAAGGTGTGGTGAAGGCGGAACTGGGGCATGGTTATTGGGCGATCAGAGATGGGCGCCTTTCGCCGATAATGGAAGAAAAATATGCGTTTTTAGCGAGAATTTAGGGCACTTTTCCTGGACCCTGTTTTTCCACGAATAAGGCCCCAAAAAGTGCCCTAAATGACCAGATGACCACTGGAGGGAATCGGGGATGACCTCCCCTGACTCCCCCAGTAGTCACTAACCCCCTCCCACCACAAAATATGCCATTTCACAACTTTTTATTTTCACCCTCAAATGTCATACCCACCTCCCTGGCAGCAGTATGTAGGTCACTGGAGCAGTTGTTAGGGGGTGCAGTGGACTTCAGGCAGGTGGACCCAGGCCCATCCCCCCCCTACCTGTTACAATTGTGCTGCTTAATGCTTAGTCGCCCAACCCCCCAAACCCACTGTACCCACATGTAGGTGGCCCCCTTCACCCCTTAGGGCTATAGTAATGGTGTAGACTTGTGGGCAGTGGGTTTTGAGGGGGATTTGGGGGGCTCAACACACAAGGGAAGGGTGCTATGCACCTGGGAGCTCTTTTACCTTTTTTTTTTTTTTTTTGTAAAAGTGCCCCCTAGGGTGCCCGGTTGGTGTCCTGGCATGTGAGGGGGACCAGTGCACTACGAATCCTGGCCCCTCCCACGAACAAATGCCTTGGATTTATTCGTTTTTGAGCTGGGCGCTTTCATTTTCCATTATCGCTGAAAAACAAAAACGCCCAGCTCACAAATTGTCGAATAAAACATGGACGTCTATTTTTTTCGAAAATACGGTTCGGTCCGCCCCTTCACGGACCCGTTCTCGGAGATAAACGCCCATGGAGATAGACGTTTTTGTTCAATTATGCCCCTCCACGTTACTATGTTTTTTGAAAACCGTTTTTCGTCTTGGACATTACATCCTTTGGTAACTTCCACTCTTTGCTGCTTGCTTGGATTTTCTGTGGAAGGTTTTGTTTAACTTCTTTGTACTGTATGAATGTATGGAATCATTATAAAGCAGAACTTGCTTTAACAGTTATTCCATGCCCTGCCCAACAAACAGCTATTGTTTTCCTTTCCCGGGGAAAATTGGAGGTTGCACTGTATGGGAAGCTGATCTGACACCCCTGGGTTACCACCTCCAAAGTCTTACCAGGTCTCTCCAAACGTTGCAGGGGCCTCATCTTAAGCGACAGCATGAACATCTGGTTCGTCAACCTAGTATCTCCTCAGAACATTTTGCCTCAGATGCAGCAATATTATTTCACAGTTTCTTAATTTGGCACATATTCTAAAACAGCCTTAAAGCCCTCCCCACCTCCCCCCTAGGCCTATTTTTGAATACCCGGTGATCCAGTGGGGTCATTTGGGCAGGACTAATGCCCACTCACTCCTGCCCATCGTAAGTACATAAGTATTGCCATTCTAGGAAAGACCAAAAGTCCATCGAGCCCAGCATCCTGTTTCCAACAGTGGCCAATCCAGATCGCAAATACCTGGCAAGGTCCCAAAAATGTACAAAACATTTTATACTGCTTATCCCAGAAATAGTGGATTTTCCCCAGGTCCATGTAATAACGGTCTATGGACTTTTCCTTTAGGAAGCCATCCAACCCTTTTTTAAACTCCGCTAAGCTAACCGCCTTTACCACATCCTCTGGCAACAAATTCCAGAGTTTAATTACATGTTGAGTGAAGAATAATTTTCTCCGATTCGTTCTAAATTTATTACATTGTAGCTTCATCGCATGCCCCCTAGTCCTAGTATTTTTGGAAAGCGTGAACAGACGCTTCACATCTACCCGTTCAACTCCACTCATTATTTTATAGACCTCTATCATATCTCCCCTCAGCCGTCTTTTCTCCAAGCTGAAGAGCCCTAGCTGCTTTAGCCTTTCCTCATAGGGAAGTCTTCCCATCCCCTTTATCATTTTCGTCGCCCTTCTCTGCACCATTTCTAATTCCACTATATCTTTTTTGAGATGCAGCGACCAGAATTGAACACAAAATTCGAGGTGCGGTCGCATCATGTAGCGATAGAAGGATATTATAACATTCTCATTTTTGTTTTCCTTTCCTAATAGTAACATAGTAAATGACGGCAGAAAAAGACCTGCATGGTCCATCCAGTCTGCCCAACAAGATAAACTCATATGTGCTACTTTTTGTGTATACCTTACCTTGATTTGTACCTGTCCTTTTCAGGGCACAGACCATGTAAGACTGCCCAGCACTATCCCCGCCTCCCAACCACCAGCCCCGCCTCCCGCCACCGGCTCTGGCACAGACCGTATAAGTCTGCCCAGCACCATCCCCGCCTCCTGCCACCAGCTCTGCCACCCAATCTCGGCTAAGCTCCTTAGGATCCATTCCTTCTGAACAGGATTCCTTTATGTTTATCCCACGCATTTTTGAATTCCGTTACCGTTTTCATTTCCACCACCTCCCGCGGGAGGGCATTCCAAGTATCCACCACTCTCTCCATGAAAAAATACTTCCTGACATTTTTCTTGAGTCTGCCCCCCTTCAATCTCATTTCATGTCCTCTCGTTCTACCGCCTTCGCACCTCCGGAAAAGGTTCGTTTGCGGATTAATACTTTTCAAATATTTGAACGTCTGTATCATATCACCCCTGTTTCTCCTTTCCTCCAGAGTATACATGTTCAGGTCAGCAAGTCTCTCCTCATATGTCTTGTAACGCAAATCCCATACCATTCTCGTAGCTTTTCTTTGCACCGCTTCAATTCTTTTTACATTCTTAGCAAGATACGGCCTCCAAAACTGAACACAATACTCTAGGTGGGGCCTCACCAACGATTTATACAGGGGCATCAACACCCCCTTTCTTCTGCTGGTCACACCTTTCTCTATACAGCCTAACAACCTTCTCGCTATGGCCACTGACTTGTCACACTGTTTCGTCGCCTTCAAATCCCAAGATCACTATCACCCCAAGATCCCTCTCCCCATCCGTACTTATCAGACTCTCCCCGCCTAACACATACATCGCCCGTGGATTTCTATTCCCTAAGTGCATCACTTTGCATTTCTTCGCATTGAATTTTAATTGCCAAACCGTAGATCATTCTTCTAGCTTCCGTAGGTCCTTTTTCATGTTTTCCACTCCCTCCGTGGTGTCCACTCTGTTACAGATCTTAGTATCATCCGCAAATAGGCAAACTTTACCTTCTAACCCTTCGGGAATGTCACTCACAAATATATTGAACAGAATCGGTCCCAGCACCGATCCTTGAGGCACTCCACTACTCACCTTTCCCTCCTCCAAGCGAATTCCATTCACCACCACCCTCTGGCGTCTGTCGTCAACCAGTTCCTAATCCAGTTCACCACTTCGGGTCCTATCTTCAGCCCATCCAGTTTATTTAAGAGCCTCCTGTGGGGAACCGTGTCAAAAGCTTTGCTGAAATCTAAGTAGATTACGTCCATAGCTCGTCCCTGATTCAATTCTCCTGTCACCCAATCAAAGAACTCAATGAGGTTCGTTTGGCACGATTTCCCTTTGGTAAATCCATGTTGTCTCGGATCTTGCAACTTATTGGCTTCCAGGAAATTCACTATCCTTTCCTTCAGCATCGCTTCCATTACTTTTCCAATAATCGAAGTGAGGCTTACCGGCCTGTAGTTTCCAGCTTCTTCCCTATCACCACTTTTGTGAAGAGGGACCCCCTCCGCCGTTCTCCAATCCCTCGGAACCTCTCCCGTCTGCAAGGATATATTAAACAGATCTTTAAGAGGACCCGCCAGAACCTCTCTGAGCTCCCTCAATATCCTAGGGTGGATCCCATCTGGTCGCATGGCTTTGTCCACCTTTAGCTTTTCAAGTTGTTCATACACACTCTCTTCCGTGAATGGTGCGCTATCCACTTCAATCTCATTTGTACTTTTCCCAGTCCATTGCGGTCCTTCTCCAGGATTTTCTTCTGGTCAGTGATTCCTAACGTGGAACCTTGCATGACGTAGCTATAATTCGGGTTCCTCTTTCCCACATGCATCACTTTGCACTTGCTCACATTAAACGTCATCATGGCAGCTATTGTAAAATGGCTGCCCCAGCCTTTTCCTGAACTTTATTTAGCCCTGGATACACAATGTCAATGCCCAGACATGGCCCAGGTTTGAATATCCAGGGCTAAACTTGCCCATAGCAGTTAGTGTTTAAAGAATGCTGACCACCAAGGGCCGAATATCAGCCAGATAGGGAATTGCAAGCAACTAGGCACAGATTATAAATACCCTATATAATAATTTGCACCTCCAACGTTCTGAAGCTGACTGCCAGGAAGTTGAAGCCTGGTTCGTAAGGTCTGAAGCCTTCCGGTAATGTCACCGTGTTGCCTGGGAAACCGCGACGCATCTCAAGCACAAGTGGACCCCTGAATAGAGAGCAGGGCCACTTTCAACACCTTATCCAGCGAGGAAGCGAGCGATGACCTCCCACCCGCTTCCACCCGAGTGCGCTGGGACCAGCCTGTGCGGGTTCAATGTGCCCGTTTAGGGTGTGGGGAAAGTTGGATTGGTTAGAAATGACAACGAATGTTGCCGCCCTCATTGGTGGAAGGACCTGGGCGGACTGTAATGAATAGCGTGCTCATTGGCTATGTGCTGAGCAGGAGCGACAGGGAGTCACTTTCGGGGAGTTCGTGCAGCAGCGTAGCGGATCCCAGTGGCAGCATCAGCTGTGGTTTGGCGGGGGACTTCCGGATCAGACTGAGCGCCTGGCGCCGGTGATACCAGGTACAGAGCCGACGCGTGCCAAGAGTTGCAGGCGCGTGCGTGCTCGGGGGTGCGGCGGATGAGGGGGAGGAGGAGGGGCAGGTCCTGGAACTCAAAGGGGAGGAGTGCCTGGAACTCGGAGGAGAGGGAGGGAGGCAGGTAGGGGGGGCATGGAACTTGGAGGGGAGGGGGCCTGGAACTTGGAGGATGGAAGGAAGGAGGGAGGGGGCCCTGGAACCTTGCTAGCGCCCGTTTCCTTTCTGTTGGAAACGGGTTTCTTTTACTAGTTTTAAATAAATACATGAAATACTTCCCTGTGCCTCACTTTAATCTGTTTTTACTATGTCATAATAATAAGATTGGTCTCTTGTCTGTGACATTTTTATGCTGTGTTTATAATCCTGACCAGGGATCCATCTTCACAGTACAGTGCAGTGAATCCCCTGGACAGAACAAGTGTCTTTTTAAGCAGCAGCATTAAACATCTTTCCTGAAAAGATAATATATATAAAAATCTGCAATACAGAGTTGAATAATTCCATATTTCACAGCAGAGATAAACGATTGCCCTGGTCCTCTGCTGTACAGCTGACAGTCACAGATAACACACTGTGGCCACATTTCTGTCTCAGTTTCTGCAGCATCATTGCCACATAAGAGCACGTCCGCTAGCTAAAAATAAAAAAAGAAACGCAAAGAAAATGTTCCCCTCATCAGCTGCAAAGACAACGGAGCATCAGTGGGGGGTTTACTGTTGAAAATGGTAAACTGAACCTTCCTGGTGAATGTAAGTTATGGTTGTTAATTTGCTCTAGGGAGTGATGGAGAAGAGAAACAGTTGAGTTAAATTTGGTGATGACGATGATTTGATAGGAATGTTTTCATCCAGAATAAACACAGCTGCAGCCTTTGATACCACAGTGTAAGAATCATCTAAAGATCTGGTCTTGTTGAATGTATGTAACACCAAGGAAGTGTGGTAAAGAGAGGGTTATCATTACAGAGGACCTTCGAGTGCTACTGAACAGTACGTGGATCAGGGGCATCATGAGAAGGTTTGGTTAGGGTTATCGGAAGAACTGTGAAATGGAAAAGGATCACTGTCCAAAAAAAATATTGTTCAGCCAATACAGCCGCCAGACTCATATTTGGAAAAGCCAAATATGAAAGCGCAAAACCACTAAGAGAGAAACTTCACTGGCTTCCACTGAAGGAACGCATTGCGTTCAAGATCTGCACGTTGGTACACAAAATTATTCATGCAGACGCCCCAATCTACATGCTAAACCTTGTAGACCTACCTCCCAGAAACGCCACAAGATCATCCCGTAAATTTCTCAACCTGCATTACCCCAGCTGCAAGATGATGCACGCCACTACCTTCTCTTACAAGAGCACGCAGATATGGAATGCATTACCTTCAGACCTGAAAGCAATCAAAGAAGCATCTATCTTTCGGAAATCTCTGAAAACATTCTTCTTCAACAAGGCCTACAATGAGAACTTATAACCTCACTAAGTCCACTCAACTATGAGCGCAAAGCTCCTATAATTATTTTTTATTATTATTTATTGCATTTGTATCCCACGTTTTCCCACCTCTTTGCAGGCTCAATGTGGCTTACAATATATCATGGATACTGGAAATGAGAAGAGGATATACATTTGGTTTTACAGAAGGATTTTGGGTTACATGGTCATGAAACACAGGATAGTGGTATAACAGAAGACATTATCAGACATTAGAAATACAAGATAGTGGTGTAACAGAGACATAGAAAGACATTAGACGCGTTACGACGCTTCTGGGTGTATTTGGAGATTTTACATGTTTTGATCTTTGTGGTATATCTTTTCAAAAAGATGAGTCTTTAGTAATTTATGGAAGTTGGCCAGGTCATAGGCCGCTTTCAAATAGCGTGGTAATGCGTTCCAGATTTGTGTGCTCATATAGGAGAAGGTAGAGGCGTGTATTGATTTGTATTTCAGACCTTTGCAGTTGGGAAAATGAAGATTGAGGAATGTTTGAGAAGATTTTTTTGCATTCTTGGGTGGCAGGTCTATTAGGTCTGACATGTAGGCTGGGGCAGCTCCATGGATAATTTTATGAATGAGGGTACATATTTTGAACGTGATTCGTTCTTTGAGTTATCCTACCAACTCTCTTCCCTCTTCCCTTCCTAAGCGCTACACATTACTAATTGTATCCGATATCCTGTTATGACAATGTTATCAAATCTATGTAAGCCACATTGAGCCTGCAAATAGGTGGGGGAATGTGGGATACAAATGCAATAAATAAATAAATAAATAAATAAATGTTGCAGGCCTTCAGTTTTTTCACCCCATTTGTTACAGATAGCCTTGTAGCTAGGAATCCCCATTAGAAGGAATGGATCCATGGAATCTTAGCAGAGATTGGGTGGCAATGCTGATAATTGGGAAGCAAAGCCAGTGCTGGGCAGACTTCTACGGTCTACGCCCTGATCATGAATAGATAGGGATGGGATGGAGTGTAAATTTTAAGGGGCTTTGACGTTAGCTTCATAAGTTTTAGTACAAGAAGGGTGCTGGGCAGACTTCTATGGTCTGTGCCCTGAGAAAGGCAAGGACAAATCAAACTCGGGAATACAAATAAAGTATCGCATATCATATAAAATGAGTTTATCTTGTTGGGCAGACTGGATGGATCGTTCAGGTATTTATCTACCATCATTTTCTATGTTACTATGTTAGTCTTTGGGGTTCTACATGGAATGTTGCTACTAATTGGGATTCCGGAATCTTGTAACTCTTTAGGATTCCAGAATCTTCAGAACTTTTAATACAAGGACAGTGCTGGGCAGATTTCGACAGTCTGTGCCCTGAGAAAGGCAAAGACAAATCAAACTCGGGTATAAAGTATCACATACTATGGAAAGTGAGTTTATCTTGTTGTGCAGACTGGATGGACCGTACAGGTCTTTATCTGCCGTCATTTACTATGTTACTCACGTTACTATGAATTGTAACATCTCGACAGGATTAAGAGCAGAAGATGCAAGAAGCTGCCATGCTGAGCAATGAATCCGATACATTGGTTCAGCCTGATAGTTGGAACCTTCACCCAGTTCTGTGCTCCTCCCACTGGAAAACTGTTTTGAAAATTGAATGTGAAAGTGGGCTGAAACATTTGCTACAGTCTTTGATCTCAGGGGATGAACCTAGTGACTGAGAGAAGATGATGAGAGAGTGAAAGTGAGGAAGTCAGCCTCCTGTCTCCGAATTAAAGTGGGTTGCCCCGGACCACACGGTTTGTCTCTGAGCACTGGATTCTAATAGGAGGCTCTGAGGAGAAATGTCAGGAATTTTTTTTTTTTTTTCACTGAATTGTAAGTACAAGAGATTTTCTGTTGTTTTTCTTTTTTTGGTTATATTTTAAGACTATTACCTTGGACATCTTTAAACTGTGGAAATATACATTACAATTTTTACATAAGTACAAACGTATTGCCATACTGGGACAGGCCAAAGGTCCATCAAGCTCATCATCCTGTTTCCAACAGTGGCCAATCCAGGTCACAAATAGCTGACAAGATCCCAAAACAGTACAATACATTTTATGCTGCTTATCCCAGAAATAAGAAGTTCATTTCCCCCAAGTCGTTTTAATAATGGTCTATGGACTTTTCCTTTAGGAAGCCATCCAAACATTTTTTTAAACCCCGCTAAGCTAACCACCTTTACCAAATTCTCTGGCAATGAATTCTAGAGTTTAATTACATGTTAAGTGAAGAAAAAATTTCTCCAATTCATTTTAAATTTACTACTTTGGCTTCATCGCATGCCCCCTCCTAGTCCTAGTATTTTTGGAAAGAGTAACAAGCAATTCATGTCTATCCGTTCCACTCCACTCATTATTTTACAGACCTCTATCATATCTCTGCTCAGCCGCTTTTTCTCCACGCTGAAGAGCCCTAGCTGCTTTAGCCTTTCGTCATAGGGAAGTCGTCCCATCCCCTTTATCATTTTCATCGCCCTTCTCAGTACCTTTTCTAATTCCACTATATCTTTTTTTGAGATGTGGTGACCAGAATTGCACACAATATTCGAGGTGCGGTCACAGCATGGAACAACACAAAGGCATCATAACATCCTTATTTTTGAACAACTACTTGAACTTGCAAAAAACATCTGAAAACGTTCTTCAGCAAACACTCCAAAACAGAACTGTTACTCAGATAAGTCCTTGTTAACTTGATTCTCGTTTCTAATATGTACTCCACCTCTCCTTCCTGTCAACGACACAGTTCATCCCATCAATTGTAACTACTGTATCTGGTTTGTAAGCCACATTGAAACAATGTCAGTTGAAAAATGTGGGATATAAATGCAAAAAGAAAGAAAGTATCTGTGTGAAGAAAACTCTTAAGGAAACTATTTTGCACTGAAAACCAGAGAAGGTTATATTCCAAACTCAATATTTAAGATACGTTCCAGAGCAAGCAGCGAACGTGACAGGACCCAGTTAAAGTGCTTTGGTAGTAGTAGTAGCCGGGTGTCTACACTCACAGAGCACTGACATAGCAGTAGCGGCAAACATTTCAGAGTTTGGAGGTGCCATTTTCAGAAACGTTATGGGCGGATAGGTAAATAGAATCGATGCAGAGAAACACAAGCAGCTGCACTGCGTCAGGGAAAAGTCAAATGAAATTATATTGTGATGTGAACCAGACCATGTGCTGTGCCTGTGTGTAAACCAGAGGAGAAAAGATGTAATATACCTCCCAAAATAGCATCTGACAAACCCAGTGTTGGAATCGCTTATTCAATAGCCTGATACAATCTTCTGTAGAAGATTCTGGCTAAGATTCTGCGGACCATAAGTCATTGTGCACAGAGGAAAGAGAAGGTTCTGTCAACCGGCACAGAAATACTTTCCCCTCCGCCTCACCCAAAACATAGTAGATGACGGCAGAAAAAGACCTTAATGGTCCATCTAGTCTGCCCAAGATAAACTCATATCTTGAATTTGTACCTGTCTTTTTCAGGGCACAGACCGTATAAGTCTGCCCAGCAGTATTTCCCGCCTCCCAACCACCAGTCCCGTCTCCCATCACCGGCTCTGGTACAGACCGTATAAGTCTGCCCTCCCCTATCCTAGCTTCCCAACCACCAACCCCTCTTCCCCCCACCTGCTCCGCCACCCAATTTCAGCTAAGCTTCTGAGGATCCATTCCTGCTGCACAGGATTCCTTTATGCATATCCCACGCATGTTGGAATTCCGTTACCGTTTTCATCTCCACCACCTCCCGCGGGAGGGCATTCCAAGCATCCACCACCCTCTCCGTGAAAAAATACTTCCTGACATCTTTTTTGAGTCTGCCCCCCTTCAATCTCATTTCATGTCCTCTCGTTCTACCGCCTTCCCATCTCCGGAAAAGATTTTTTTGCGGATTAATACCTTTCAAGTATTTGAACGTCTGTATCATATCACCCCTGTTCCTCCTTTCCTCCAAGGTATACATGTTCAGGTCAGCAAGCCTCTGCTCATACGTCTTGGAACGCAAATCCCATACCATTCTCGTAGCTTTTCTTTGCACCGCTTCCATTTTTTTAACATCCTTCGCAAGGTACGGGCTCCAAAACTGAACACAATACTCCAGGTGGGGCCTCACCAACGACTTGTACAGGGGCATCAACACTTCCTTTCTTCTGCTGATCACACCTCTCTCTATACAGCCTAGCAACCTTCTCGCTAGGGCCACTGCCTTGTCACACTGTTTCGACGCCTTCAGATCCTCGGATACTATCACCCCAAGATCCCTCTCCCCCTCAGTACCTATCAGACTCTCCCCGCCTAACACATAAGTCTCTCGTGGGTTTCTACTCCCTAAATGCATCACTTTGCATTTCTTCGCATTGAATTTTAATTGCCAAACCTTAGACCATTCTTCTAGCTTCCTCAGATCCCTTTTCATGCTTTCCACTCCCTCCCGGGTGTCCACTCTGTTGCAAATCTTAGTATTTTCTGCAAATAGGCAAACTTTACCTTCTAACCCTTCGGCAATGTCACTCACAAATATATTGAACAGAATCGGCCCCAGCACCGATCCCTGAGGCACTCCACTACTCACCTTTCCGTCCTCCGAGCAAACTCCATTTACCACCACCCTCTGTCGTCTGTCCATCAACCAGTTCCTAATCCAGTTCACCACTTCGGGACCTATCTTCAGCCCATCTAGTTTATTTAAGAGCCTCCTGTGGGGAACCATGTCAAAAGCTTTGCTAAAATCTAAGTAGATTACGTCTATAGCACGTCGATGATTCAGTTCTCCAGTTACCCAATCAAAGAATTCAATGAGATTCGTTTGGCACGATTTCCCTCTGGTAAAACCATGTTGTCTCGGATCTTGCAACTTATTGGCTTCTAGGAAATTCTCTATCCTTTCCTTCAGCATGGCTTCCATTACTTTTCCAATAACCGAAGTGAGGCTTACCGGCCTGTAGTTTCCAGCTTCTTCCCTATCACCACTTTTGTGAAGAGGGACCACCTCCGCCGTTCTCCAGTCCCTCGGAACCTCTCCCGTCTCCAAGGATTTATTAAACAAATCTTTAAGAGGACCCGCCAGAACCTCTCTGAGCTCCCTCAATATTCTGGGGTGGATCCCGTCCGGTCCCATGGCTTTGTCCACCTTTAGCTTTCTATGTTGTTGATACACACTCTCTTCCGTGAACGGTGCTATATCCATTCCATTCTCAGGTGTACTTTTGCCAGTCCCTCGCAGTCCTTCTCCAGGATTTTCACTGGCGTCCTGCATACCAAATGTTTATATACCTTGTACATGAAGACAAAGCTGAAATTCTTGACTGTCCCTCAAGAGCTTCACATAGTAACATAGTAGATGACGGCAGAAAAAGACCTGCACGGTCCATCTAGTCTGCCCAACAAGATAAACTCATATGTGCTACTTCTTGTGTATACCTTACCTTGATTTGTATCTTCCATTTTCAGGACACAGACCGTAGAAGTCTTGCCCAGAACTAGCCCCACCACCCGAACACCAGCCCCGCCTCATCTTTACATGTATTTTGCAGCAGGCAGTAGTCTTTGTTGTCTGTCTGTCCCTTCATCTGAGGAACAGATGGACAGACAAGCAGAACAAGGAGCTGGAAGTAATGGCAGCCCCTAAGAATCCCCCCATATCCACTGTCTCTTTCCGTGCATCATAAACTTACACAGTCCCATGTCAGCAGTAGTGGCAGGACCAGTCTAACGTTTAGTGCAGTGATCTGAGAACAGGGGGGGGTGGGGGGGGTTCAATTCCCACTGCAGCTCCTTGTGAGTCTGGGCAAGTCAGTGAACCCTCCAAGTACCTGTAAGTAATATGTAAACCTCTTTGACTATGATCACAGACAATGCGGTGTATGAAATCTCATCCCCTTCCCTTTCCCCTTCCCCAGAGATGGAGCTTAGCAGATGTTTCAGCTGACAACTTCACAGGTTTAAACAGTGACATCGTGTTCATAGGACTGGGAAAAAAGGAGGGGGACAGGACATTTCAGACTAATTACATAAGTACATAAGTATTGCCATACTAGGAAAGACCGAAGGTCCATCGAGCCTAGCATCCTGTTTCCAACAGTGGCCAATCCAGGTCACAAATACCTGGCAAGCTCCCAAAAAAGTACAAAACATTTTATACTGCTTATCCCAGAAATAGTGGATTTTCCCCAAGTCCATTAAATAACGGTCTATGGACTTTTCCTTTAAGAAGCCGTCCAAATCTTCTTAAAACTCCGCAACAAATTCCAGAGTTTAATTACACGTTGAGTGAAGAAACATTTTCTCTGATTCATTTCAAATTTACTACATTGTAGGTTCATCGCATGCCCCTAGTCCTAGTATTTTTGGAATGCATGAACAGATGCTTCATATCTACACGTTCAATTCCACTCATTATTTTATAGACCTCTATCATATCTCCCCCTCAGCCGCCTTTTCTCCAAGCTGATGAGCCCTAGCTGCTTTAGCCTTTCCTCATAGGGAAGTCGTCCCATCCCCTTTATCATTTTCGTTGCCCTTCTCTGCACCTTTTCTAATTCCACTATATCTTTTTTGAGATGTGGCGACCAGAATTGAGCACAATATTCGAGGTGCGGTCGCACCATGGAGCGATACAAAGGCATTATAACATCCTCATTTTTGTTTTCCATTCCTTTCCTAATAATACCTAACATTCTATTTGCTTTCTTAGCCGCAGCAGCACACTGAGCAGAAGGTATCAACGTATCATCAACGACGACACCTAGACCCCTTTCTTGGTCCGTGACTCCTAACATGGAACCTTGCATGACGTAGCTATAATTTGGGTTCCTCTTTCTCACATGCATCACTTTGCACTTGCTAACGTTAAACGTCATCTGCCATTTAGACGCCCAGTCTCCCAGTCTCGTAAGGTCCTCTTGTAATTTTTCACAATCCTCTTGCGATGTAACAACTTTGAATAACTTTGTGTCATCAGCAAATTTAATTACCTCACTAGTTACTCCCATCTCTAGGTCATTTATAAATGTGCTAAAAAGCTGAGATTTTATCTCATTGCACATTTCCTTTGACTTGGCACTGCTTCCCGGCTAGTGTGTGAGCCGACTGGTAATTCCGAATTTGGCACGCACCAAATCCCGCAATAGAAAATAATTCTCTGTTTTCTACCGCAGGCCGCTTACCCGGTGGTAAACAGCATTTGGCATGCGCTGCAAGCTTACTGCGCAGGTAGCACGTGAGACCTTACTGCTACATCGATGAGTGGCAGTAAGGTCTCAGGCCAAAAATGGACGCGTGCTGGTTTCAATTTTAGCACACGTCCGTGTTCCGGCCCCTTAGAAAAGGCCCTTTTTCCTAGACGTGGTAAAAAACGGCCCAGCGCACGCCCAAAAGACGCACTCGCACTAACGCAGGCCATTTTTTTACCACGGCCTAGTAAAAGGACCCCTTAGTTTCTTATTCTGAGGTCTGTGAAATAGGGGACAGCTAGTTATGAAGCCCATTCCCTTTATTTACCCTCATTCTAAATTGTAATCTTTCCTTTCCCTATTACCCTCTTGTACTTACTATGTATTAAAATATCTGCCTGACAATACACCCAGCTCCCTTCACCACTTATTTTCGACTTTGTAAACCGCTTAGATTTCCTTTGTTACATTTGAAGTATATCAAATACACTGAACCTGAACAAGGAACCACAGGTAAAAGGGGAAATGCACCGCTATGCTGGTTTTTAATCCATTTGGAATATCTCTCTCCCCCCCCCCCCCCATTGTAGAACTTTCTATCATATACCAAAATACCTTTCTGTCACTTATAAATGTATTGAATAGAAGTGTCCCCAGGACAGGTAGTTTATGGTTATAAATTATTAACCACTCTAACTGGCAAGCAGAGCAAAGCAGTGAACAGAGAGGAAAATGGGTTTAAAGGAGGAATTGTAGGTTAGTGATAGGCAGAATAAAAATATAAAACAGCAAACTTTATCAACTAATCTCCATACTTTTTCACCCTAGTTTTAAAACTTGAACTTTGTACCACAGCATTAACAGTTAGCCTCTAGCAGGCACTGCAGGACCTAGTTTGGAAACCTTCCAAACCTTTTTTTAAACCCCGCTAAGCTGACTGCTTTTACTACATTCTCTGGCATCGAATTCCAGAGTTTAATTCCACGTTGAGTGAAGAAATATTTTCTCCCATTTGTTTTAAATTTACTACTTTGTAGCTTCATCGCATGCCCCTTAGTCCTAGTATTTTTGGAAACAGTAAACAGACGCAGGGCCGCCGAGAGGGGGGGGGGGGCAGGGGGACAAATCTCCCTGGGCCCGGCGCCGCAGTCCCACCCTCCCTCCGTCGTCGACTGTCTGCCACCGGGCCGGGCCCCCTGCATTGAAATCACAGCACCTCTCATCTCCGTGTGAAAGCGCTGCAGGCAGCAGGGCAGCAGATCGCCTCCCTTCGGGCCTCCTTCCCTCCCTGTGTCCCGTAACTTCCACGAGGGCGGGACACAGGGAGAGAAGGAGGCCCGAAGGGAGGCGATCTGCTGCCCTGCTGCCTGCAGCGCTTTCACACGGAAGTGAGAGGCGCTGTGATTTCAATGCAGGAGGCCCGGCCCGGTGGCGGACGGAGGGGGGCGGAAGCGGCGACCTCGAGGAGGGGGGCAGCGGGGGCGGCCTTGCCATGGGCCCAGCGCAGTCTCTCGGCAGCCCTGAACAGACGCTTCACGTCTACCTGTTCCACTCCACTCATTATTTTATAGACCTCTATCATATCTCCCCTCAGCTGTCTTTTCTCCAAGCTGAACAGCCCTTGCCTCTTGTAAATCCGAGTAACGCTCCTGACATGTTCACATTCCTTCCATAGCTGCACCCACTTTTCAGCTATGTGCGTTAGTATTTACGCATGCCTCTTTCTAGAATGTGCCTAAAAAGAAGCGCACATAAATTCCAATTATCACCAATTAGTGATGATAATTGGTTGTTATTGGCCAATTATCATCACACACATTGGCTTGTTACTCAGTGAGTAGTGCTTGTAAATTGGCTGCATGCACAATTTAACGTGCACTACTCGCCATGCCTTATATAGAATCCAGGGGATAATGCTATCTGTTATTTATTTTTTTTAGAAAACACTTTGATGCCATACTGAATGTCTAAGTGCTTTTTGATATCTGCTCATATCCTAACTTATTGTGGTTGCAGATGTAAAAATAAGACTCAACAAGCAAGATGCAGGTGATACATTTTTATTGGGCTACCTCGATACAATTTTGAGATACTGCATTGGTCGTCTTGAAGTCCACTCATGTCCTGCCTTCCTATGATTATAGATGACCTGTTGAGGTTCCCTCATGTCCTGTCGTCCTATCATTGTAGATGGCTGTTGAGGTCCCCTCGTGCCCTGCCTTCCTTTGATCGTAGATGGTTCCCTCATATCCTGCCTTCCTATGATTGTAGATGCTTGTTGAGGTCCCCTCATGCACTGCCTTCCTTTGATCATAGATGGTTCCCTCATATCCTGCCTTCCTTTGATCGTAGATGGTTCCCTCATATCCTGCCTTCCTATGATTGTAGATGCTTGTTGAAGTCCCCTCATGCCCTGCCTTCCTTTGATCATAGATGGTTCCCTCATATCCTGCCTTCCTATGATTGTAAATGAGCTGTTGAAGTCCCCTGATGTCCTGCCTGCCTATGCTTGTAGATGATTTCTTGAGGTTCCTTCCAGCTCTGTATTTTTGTGATTTCCTTGATATAGGTGTCTGTAATTGACATCTTCAATAAGTATCCACTTTTTGTTTTGTTGTTAACATTCATCAATAGTTTCAAAAGCAAGTTTTGATTTTTATCTTTGTTCTGTTAACTTTTAGCTCTGACTACAGATTTAAAAAAAAATCAAACACTGACACATTTCCAGGAAAACCACAAAGATGGAAAATATGGAGACCAGACTTTGCATATTTCCCTCCACCATGTGGTCTTTCTGTCCATGCTCCATTTTATTTATTTATTTATACATTTGTACCCCGCGCTTTCCCGCTCATGGCAGGTTCAATGCGGCTTACATAGTAGTTAGGATTTCAGTGAATTACAGAGAGAAGGGGTAGTATAGGTGGGAGAGTTAGGGAAGGGGTGGGTGAGTTGTTTTAGTCAGGAGATTTGGTGTGGGAGAATGGGGGGGGGGGGGGGAGGAGAAATAGGAGGATTGGTGGGAGGGTGAGGGAGGGGGGGTCTAGTTCCTTGTCATTATCGCTTGGCTGGTTGTTTATTTATTACATTTGTATCCCACATTTTCCCTCCTTTTTGCAGGTTCAAAGTGGCTCACAATGTATCATTCTTGGTGGTAGTGGATTAGAACATAGTTACTTATTGTTATATAGAGAATTAGAGTAACATAGTAACATAGTACATAGTAGATGACGGCAGAAAAAGACCTGCACGGTCCATCCAGTCTGCCCAACAAGATAACTCATATTTGCTGCTTTTTGTGTATACCCTACTTTGATTTGTACCTGTGCTCTTCAGGGCACAGACCGTATAAGTCTGCCCCGCACTATCCCCGCCTCCCAACCACCAGCCCCACCTCCCAATCACCGGCTCTGGCACAGGCACAGACCGTATAAGTCTGCCCAGCACTATCCTCACCTCCCCACCACCAGCCCTGCCTCCCAACCACCAGCTCTGGCGCAGACCGTACAAGTCTGTCCAGCCCTATCCCCGCCTCCCAACCACCAGTCCCGCTTCCCACCACCAGCTCTGGCACAGACCATATAAGTCTGCCCAGCACCATCCCCACCTCCCAACCACCAGTCCCGCCTCCCACCACTGGCTCTGGCACAGACCGTATAAGTCTGCCCAGCATTATCCCCCGCCTCCCAACCACCAGCCCCACCTCCCAACCCCGGCTCCGGCACAGACCGTACAAGTCTGTCCAGCACTTTCCCCGCCTCCCAACCACCAGTCCCGCTGCCCACCACCGGCCCTGGCACAGACCGTACAAGTCTGCCCCGCACTATCCCCGCCTCCCAACCACCAGCCCCACCTCCCACCCACCGGCTCTGGCACAGTCACAGACCGTAAAAGTCTGCCCAGCACTATCTCCGCCTCCCAACCACCAGTCCCGCTTCCCACCACCGGCTCTGGTACAGACCGTATAAGTCTGCCCAGCACTATCTCCGCCTCCCAACCTCCAGCCCCGCCTCCCACCACTGGCTCTGGCACAGACCGTATAAGTCTGCCCAGCCCTATCCCCGCCTCCCAACCTCCAGCCCTGCCTCCCGATCTTGACTAAGCTCCTGAGGATCCATTCCTTCGGCACAGGATTCCTTTATGCTTATATGGTAAAAGTTAAAAACAAGCAGATATTATAAAATAATTACATATTTTGCATAGAGAGTTGGGGTAACATAGTAGAAGTTTAGAGCAAGCAGAAATTATAAAAATAGGTCTGTGTAAGGGAAAAGGAGACGCGTGCATTTATATTTGTTGTTCTGTGTTAAAAGTGCCAAACTCATGGGTAATGGAATCTGAAGAAAATATTCATGATGAAGTTAAACTAGGTTCATGCAGAGGTGACAAAGATACATATCAGAAACATTTTACTGCTGGATTAGGCCCTGCTTAATTTGTATGAAATAATGAGTTGTGAAGGGATTGAACTTCATAACAAAACAGAGCAAAGCAGCGTAGGAAAGACAGGAAAGAGAAGAGTGCAGTGCCAGTGGCGACCCCAGGATGGCTGCACAAACCAGACAGAGCGGACCTGAAGGATTAGTCCAGGTACCTGCCGACAAGTAGACGGTGGGATTGTTCAAGGTGAATGGGTGGTAACATCAGAGATAGGGTATACATTCAGAGATCTCCGATAATCAAGAGTCATCCAACTGGCTGATTTTCAGCAACGTCTAATCTACATGATTCACATTATTCCTATATTATGCAATGCTACACGTAGAGCTGACACCACTGGATATGTCAGTATAAAATATTTGCATAAGTGCAAATATACTTTTATTACATTGGTACCCTGCGCTTTCCCACTCATGGCAGGCTCAATGTGGCTATGGAGGGTTAAGTGACTTGTCCAGAGTCACAAGGAGCTGCCTGTGCCTGAAGTGGGAATTGAACTCAGTTCCCCAGGACCCAAGTCCACCACCCTAACCACTAGGCCACTCCTCCACTGTTGGTGCTATTTGAGATTCTACATGGAATGTTGCTATTCCACTAGCAACATTCCATGTAGAAGTCGGCCCTTGCAGATCACCAATGTGGCCGCACAGGCTTCTGCTTCTGTGAGTCTGACGTCCTGCACTCACAGAAACAGAAGCCTGCGCAGCCTTCTACCAAAACCCTCATCCACACCCTTGTCACCTCTCGTTTAGACTACTGCAGTCTGCTTCTTGCTGGCCTCCCACTTAGTCACCTCTCCCCTCTCCAATCGGTTCAAAACTCTGCTGCCCGTCTCGTCTTCCACCAGGGTCGCTTTACTCATACTACCCCTCTCCTCAAGTCGCTTCATTGGCTCCCTATCCGTTTTCGCATCCTGTTCAAACTTCTTCTACTAACCTATAAATGTACTCACTCTGTTGCTCCCCAGTATCTCTCCACACTCGTCCTTCCCTACACCCCTTCCCGTGCACTCCACTCCATGGATAAATCCTTCTTATAAGTTCCCTTCTCCACTACTGCCAACTCCAGACTTCGCGCCTTCTGTCTCACTGCACCCTACGCCTGGAATAAATTTCCTGAGCCCCTACGTCTTGCCCCTTCCTTGGCCACCTTTAAATCTAGACTGAAAGCCCACCTCTTTAACATTGCTTTTGACTCGTAACCACTTGTAACCACCTGCCTCCACCTACCCTCCTCCTTCCTGTACACAATAATTGATTTGATTTGCTTACTTTATTTCTTGTCTATTAGATTGTAAGCTCTTTGAGCAGGGACTGTCTTTCTTCTATGTTTGTGCAGCGCTGCTTATGCCTTGTAGCGCTATAGAAATGCTAAATAGTAGTAGTAGTAGTAGTAGTACAAATACACATTATGATTTCCACTTATTAAGTAGAGTATTTCTGGGATAAGCAGCATAAAATGTATTGTACTGTTTTGGGATCTTGCCAGGTATTTGTGACCTGGATTGGCCATTGTTAGAAACAGGATGCTGGGCTTGATGGAAGCTTTCCCCCCTCCCCCCACACCTAGCAGTAAAGGACAAGGGGTATAGGACATGTGGAGGGGCATTTTCAAAAGGGACATCCAAGTTGCGATTTGGACATCCTTGCAAAATGGTGAAATCCAGGGGCGGGGAAACCTTTATTTTCAAAACAAGATGGACGTCCATCTTTCGTTTCGAAAATACCGTCAGAGAAGTCCAAATCCTTAAATTTGGACGTCCCTAGATTTGGTCGTCCCTAGACATGGACGTTTCTGACTTCCGGTGATTTTCGAAACCAAAGACATCCATGTCAAAAAAGGCCAAATGCAAGCCATTTGGTCGTGGAAGGAGCCAGCATTTATAGTGCACTGGTCCCCCTGACATGCCAGGACACCAACCGGGCACCTTAGGGGGCACTGCAGTGGACTTCATAAATTGCTCCCAGGTACATAGCTCCCTTACCTTGTGTGTTGAGCCCCCCAAAACCCACTCCCCACAACTGTACACCACTACCAAAGCCCTTACGGGTGAAGGGGGCACTTACATGTGGGTACAGTGGGTTTCTGGTGGGTTTTGGAGGGCTCGCTGTTTCCTCCACAAACGTAACAGGTAGGGGGGGATGGGCCTGGGTTCGCCTGCCTGAAGTGCGCTGCACCCACTAAAACTGCTCCAGGGACCTGCATACTGCTGTCATGGAGCTGAGTACAACATCTGAGGCTGGCACGACATATTTTGAAAGATGTTTTCTGAGGGTGGGAAGGGGTTAGTGACTACTGGGGGAGTAACGGGAGGTCATCCCTGATTCTCTCCAGTGGTCATCTGGTCATTTTGGGCACCTTTTTGTGCCTTAGTCCTAAGAAAAACAAGTCTGGGTGAAAACGTCCAAGTGTTCGTCAGGAACGTCCTTGTTTTTTTCGATTATGGGTCAAGGATGTCCAAGTGTTCGGCATGCCCATGTCCCGCCTTCGCTATGCTTCTGACATGCCCCCTTGAACTTTGGCCGTCCTTGCTAAGGAGTGCAGTTGGAGACGTCCTATATCGGGTTTCGATTATACCGATTTGGACGTCCATGGGAGGACGTCCATCTTCCAATTTATGTCGAAAGATGGACGTCCTTCTCTTTAGAAAATGAGCCCAATATTAAAATAGTATGAACACATTGAAGAAATCCTCCAATAGCATGTTACAAAGGTATAGAATAATGTGGAGAACTTGGGTTCTTATAGCCCCTCACTAAAGTGCGATACCTCTGAGAAATCAATGTAGTCTAACAGAAGCCCCCAGCCCCCCTCCTGTTCCTACACCCCTCCCCATCCTATACTAGCCCCCAAATGTAAAGCTTCTCCAAACTACAAAGAGAACTGGTTCATTAGGAGACAACAAACTCTGGGAGATAGCGTTAATATATAGGGTTCCCGAACAGACCAAAATTTGTTCCTGCGTTTCTGGGTCATACGCGCATCCCTTGCTTCTATAAGTACCAAATTATGGAATGCATTCCTCCAGGACCAGAAATTGGGAGCAATACTGAGTCCAGCATTGAAGGATACATTTTTCCCCACCACCCCTGCTTTATAAATAAATATACGTTCTTTCAGCAAAAGTGGTCCAGACCGAACCTGCCTTGACTTAGAGAAGCCATGTCCCCGAGAGGGGCGTCAAGGAGTCGGCTCCCGCCTAGACTCCAGCAAAGTTTCCTTCACTGACATCAAGGGCGTACCGGCTTGGGTGGCAGTTGACACCAGCATCGGAGGCCGCACTGCAGGCTGAGGGCCAAGCGGAGCCATAATGTGTGGCAGAGTAGGCGCAAGTACCTGTGATGCCGATGTACACTATTGCAATATGCCATCCAGCAGTTCAGCAAGCAAGGCCTGGATGCGCTCATCGAGGCCCGACACCGGGAAAGGCTAGGGTGCTGGCTCTGAAACATGCTGCAGAACTGATGGGGCCGAGACGGAAGGCAGGTCCTGGCTGCTAGAGGACCGATGCACTGGCATCTCCAGGATAGGGGATGAGCAGTCCTCCCAGTGATGACACTTCTTGGGAGCCAAATCCCTCGATGTCCCGGAGCTCCCAGCACCATGCATCAAGGATGACCGATGCCGATGCTTCTTGGCCTTTGCCCGAAGCTCAGCCTCAAGACTCGTCAGTGCTGACGAAAACAATGTCGATTCCTTACGTCGCCTCGGGGTCGGGTTCAATGCTGGATGGTCCTGGGGACCCTGTACAGAAGTCGACATCAAGACAGGTAGAGATCCACTCAATGCACTACTGCTCCCAGTGTTAAGAGGCCCAGCAGCAGCCATGTGGCCCAGCAGCAGCCTGATGCAGACCTCAACGACCTCGATGCTGATGCTGACATAGAGGAATCGGACCTGGCTCCAAAAATTCTCTCGCGTTGAGCTTCTCTGGCAACCTGAGTCTGCTTCTTCATCCGAACACAGAGAACACAGTTAGCAGGACTATGGTTGGGCCCTAAACACTGAATACACCAAGAATGGATGTCTTTGTCAGAGGTGGCCCGATTGCACTGGGTACAGCGCTTAAAGCCAGTGGAAACTTGACTGGACATGGACAGAAAAACCTCCACAGCCAAATCAAATGAAGCAATGATGCCTGAAAAAAGGTGCAAGGCACCAGAAAAAGCAAGGGATAAACCCAGCTGAAGTCAAGGCCTAAACACAGCCTAAAGATGCGGAAAATAAAGGAAACTTGGAAAAAAAATGAAGCTAAGATAATACCGGGGGGGGGGGGGGGGGCGAAGAGACCTGAGCACGGGCACACTGAAAGAAGATGAAAAAACAAGCCAAGAGGCACCAAAAAAGCTCTTTTTCGGACCTGACGTGAAGAGATGCCCCAAAAGCAGCTTCTCCTCACTGCAGTAGAAAAACTGCGGTAACCGCGCTCTCGCAGAGGGCGGGAAGGCACTCGCGCATGCATGGTGAAGTGACTCTCAACTCTAAAAAGTTCTGTTTTTTAGCTTATTACAAGTTCTGGGCCAGGCAACGCAGGATGGCGTTACCCAACTGTGAGAATATAAGGCCTGGTATCCTCTGAGAATACCCAACTACTGGTAAGTATCTTCGCTGTATTGTGTAATATAGCTGGCTAGTTGTGAATATTTAAACACTTGGCAGCTAACTTTTGCAGCCAAACTGGGCCAGGTAAATAGCAGGCCTATCTACGGCCACTATGAATTTAGCCTGCCAGTGCCTGAATATTGACTTAGCAGACTATGTTTATAGTGGCCAACAATAAACCAGATATTCAATACCGGTCATAGTAACATAAAGTAACATAGTAAATGATGGCACATAAAGACCTGTATGGTCCATCCAGTCTGCCCAACAAGATAAACTCATTTTACATGGTATGTGATACTTTACACCTGAGTTTCATTTGTCCTTGCCTTTCTCAGGGCACAAACCGTAGAAGTCTGACCAGCACTGTTCTTGTACTAAGTTCTGGGGCTAACATCGAAGCCCCTTAAAATTTACACTCCAGCCCATCTCTATCTATTCATTCACGATCAGGGCAGAGACCGTAGAAGTCTGCCCAGCATTGTTCTTGTACTAAAAGTTCCGAAGATTCTGGAATCCTAAAGAGTTACAAGATTCCGGAATCCCAATTAGTAGCAACATTCCATGCAGAACCCCAAAGAGTAACATAGTAAATGACAGCAGATAAAGACCTGAACGGTCTATCCAGTCTGCCCAACAAGATAAACTCATTTTACATGGTATGTGATACTTTATACCTGAGTTTGATTTGTCCTTGCCTTTCTCAGGGCACAGACCGTAGAAGTCTGCCCAGTACTGTTCTTGTACTAAGTTCTGGAGCTAACGTCGAAGCCCCTTAAAATTTACACTCCAGCCCATCCCTATCTATTCAGTCACGATCAGGGTGTAGACCGTAGAAGCCTGCCCAGCTCCCGTTTTGTTTCCCCAATTACCGGCGTTGCCACCCAATCTCCGCTAAGATTCCATGGAACCATTCCTTCTAAACATGATTCCTTTGTGTTTATCCAACACATGTTTGATTTCCATTACCGTTTTCTTCACCACCTCCCGCGGGAGGGCATTCCACATATCCACCACCCTCTCCGTGAAAAAATACTTCCTCACATTACTCCTGAGTCTGTCCTCTAGTTCTACCGCCTTCCCGTCTCTGAAAAAGGTTCATTTGCGGATTAATACCTTTCAAATATTTGAACATCTGTATCATGTCACCCCTGTTTCTCCTTTCCTCTAAGTCCTGTCATGTTGAGGTTGGCAAGTCTCTCCTCATAAGGTTTGCAACGCAAATCCCATACCATTTTTGTAGCTTTTCTTTGCACCACTTCCAGTCTTTTTTACATCTTTAGCAAGATACGGCCTCCAAAACTGAACACAATACATGTCGGGCCTCACCAACGACTTGTAGAGGGGCATCAACACCTCCTTTCTTCTGTTGGTTATGCCCCTCTCTACACAGCCTAGCATCCTTCTGGCTACGGCCATCGCCTTGTCGCATTGTTTCTTCACCTTTAGATCCTCAGACACCAACACCTCGGTCACTGGAAACAGCCAGAAACTGAGTAATTGGGTCACCGCCAACCATGGGAGTCAGCCAGGCTGCCTCCCATGCTCTGAATATGTGTAGGGGTCTATATGTCAAATTCATATGGATATGGAGCCCTTCTCACTCTCTATATAGCATTACACATATAGCTGAAAATACCAAAAAGACTGTGACCCTTAACTGACATACTGTGAGATTAGCACCAGCGGTCACAGTGGCCATATTTGAAACTGGGCTATTTGAGCAGGAGCGAGTAGGATTGCTGCTACTCCTGCTAGATCCCACGGATCCAGGTACATCCAGTGATGGGGGTGGGAGTGTGGGAGGTTTACTGTGGCTGAATGGGCCAGGTTTGGGGTTTTATGTTTGGAAGGGGGAGATGCTTGTAGCGGGGGAAGAGATGTGAAGCAGGGGGCTGGGGTGGGAAGGGTCAGAGGCCAGCAAGCCTGATTGGAGGGGATTGGGGCAACAGAGAGCAAAGGAGAAGCCATATCAAAAAGCTACTCCCACACATTTGTTTTCCCTACATACAGCTTTTTGAAATCACTGCTCCCACTGGATGTGGGACGTCATCATCTTGCAGTCCTGTGTCTGCTTTACAAGAGGCTCTATGTTGGGCTGAGCTTCTTGTAAAACACTATGGGATGCCTAGGGGCCTTTAGGGGCACCTGATAACCACGAGCCAGCCCTAGGGGAGCAGCAAGAAAGTCAGGGTTGAAGGTGTGGGCACAAGGCTGATTTGCCTAGGGGGCCCAATACCCTTGCACTGGCCCCGATTGTTAGGTGGATTAAATTAGGACTGTTCTGCGTTTTATTTTCCTGTCCCCACTGCCTCTAGGAAGTGAAGCCAGGACCTCTCCGAAGGACAGATCTAATTTCAGAAGACTACAACCCCCTAACCATTCCTTCCACTTTCAGAGACTTCAATATGATCAGACTCTTAGAACATCATTCACCTTCATAGGCATATTTAAAGGGGTCAAGAGATTTTAGATGTAGCTCGTGTCTTTCTCAATAGTTCTTCCCTGAGCTGATCTGGTGGCTCAGTGGCTGTGGTATGCACAGCCATCCAGTCTCAATGTCCCAATTTCTGCTCCCTGGGCTGGCTGGGAAGTCAGGAAGCCAATGCTCACAGCATCCAGAGGAAGGAACTGAAAGGTGAAACTTACTCACTGAAATTAAAGTGAATGGAGGGAACTGAGATTTGTGAACCCTGGCAAGGACTGTCATTGCAGCGCTTAGGTTGGGGAAACCCCAGGTAATTGGCACTTTAGTCCATTAGAGGTCTGTGCTGGAGCAGGAAGAAATCCCTCCCCCCCGAAAAAAAAAAATCTTCCTCGCCTCATTCTCCTCCATAGGTTTCAGTGAAATCACCTTGTTAAACTGCTAGTAAAGATGTTGAGCAGACTTTGCAGAGTCATAACAGGAACAAGAAAAGATTGAATCAGCTCCAAGCTAATTATCTACTTGTTAAATTTATTTCTCGCTTGCCGTCAAATGACCTAAGTGAGTTACAGCAAAGTGAAATAAATTACATCTTGTTATCAAACCAAAAACAATACTGCATCTTAACAAAGATGCACATGATCATAGACATCAAGAAACAATAGAAAACTCACTTACAGAACAAATTAGAAAACATTTCAAAGAGAATAGTAACCCTGAACAAACAAGGCTGCAATTTCTCTCTGTATGTCCTTGCAATATATCCAGATGCAAACTATGCCAAAACATTTCACAAGACCCCACAATCATTCACAAAGGAAAAATATTCAACATAAAGGAATCCTTCACATGCTCATCTTCCAATGCAGTGTAAAAAATGTGACCAAGGATGCTATAGTGGAGAAACAAGCCAGATGCTGAAGAAGAGATAGTATGCTATGAGAGGCCAGAATCAAGTGGAGGAGTGGCCTAGTGGTTAGGGTGGTGGACTCTGGTCCTGAGAAACTGAGTTCAATTCCCACTTCAGGCACAGGCAGCTCCTTGTGACTCTGGGCAAATCACTTAACCCTCCATTGCCCCATGTAAGCCACATTGAGCCTGCCATGAGTGGGAAAGCGCAGGGTACAAATGCAATTAAAAAAAAAAATTACATAGACATCATATGAAAAATGCCAGTGCCAACCAGGATGTTACCTGTGTGGGACAGCACTTTACAAAACCAGAACACTGTACTAATGATTTTATGGTAAGAATACTTAAAGGAAACTTTAAAACAATACAGGAACACAAGACCTTTGAAGTCAAAATGATTCAATATTTTGACACCCACCAGACAGGACTTAACAAAGATCTGGGTTTTCTAGCCCGTTATAAACCATGAAATATCACTGCTTTGTCACCCTCTGATCACCATGCATATCTCCCTGTCCCTCAACCTCTCAGCCCTCTCTGTATCTCACCTAGCCCACCCCTCCCTCATCCTTTCAGACTGTCATTGAATTACTTTGATGTTTCACTTATATATGCTGTTACTTATCAAAATTTGCTTATTTCTGATCTGTCAAAGAAGGGCTACCTTCGAAAGCTAATCAAAAATGTATTAAGTTAGTCCAATAAAAAAGGTATCATCTTATTTTCTTTTCTATGTTTTATTTTATTTTATTCTATTTCTATTGACTGACTATCTCCGTAAATCCAGTGCAGCTTGAATGGCTATCAAAAGCAGAGGAGTGGCCTAGTGGTTATAGCACCAGTCTTCACATCTAGAGGTGGCTGGTTCAAATCCCACCACTGCTCCTTGTGATCTTGGGCAAGTCACTTAACCCTCCATTGCCTCAAGTACAAACTTAGATTGTGAGCCCTCCTGGGACAGAGAAATATGCAGTGTACCAGGATGCCATTTTAGCCTGCAAAGGCAATTCCTGCAGAGCCAGGAATTGAAAGATACCTTCCCTCATTCATATAACATAGTAACATAATAGATGACGACAGAAAAAGACCTGCACAGTCTATCCAGTCTGCCCAACAAGACAAACTCGTATGTGCTACTTCTTGTGTATACCCTACCTTGATTTGTACCTGTCCTCTTCAGGGCACAGACCATATAAGTCTGCCCAGCACTATCCCTGCCTCCCAACCACCAGCCCCGCCTCCCACCACTGGCTCTGGCACAGACCGTATAAGTCTGCCCGGCACAGACCGTTTGTCTGCCCAGCACTATCCCCGCCTCCCAACCACCAGTTCCGCCTCCCACCACCGGCTCTGGCATAGACCGCATAAGTGTGCCCAGCACTATCCCCGCCTCCCACCACCGACTCTGCCACCCAATCTCGGCTAAGCTCCTGAAGATTCATTTCTTCTGAACAGGATTCCTTTATGTTTATCCCACGCGTGTTTCAGTGGGCTTTCAGCCAGAAAAGCTCCTTGTGATGACCAAGTATTTCTCATTTTATTTTATCTGCTAGGTGAAGCATGCAATTTCCTTTTATCAGCTTAGAAGACAGCTTTAAACAGATCTAAAATGTAATCAGTGACCAGCGCAATGAATTCTAGGACACAAGAAATCATTTCTCAATTACAGTTAGTGATTCTTCAGGCTGATTTAGCTTGCCAAAACACATTATTGATAGCCAGCTATGAGTGCAATAAGTAATGTACACTAGTAGAAATAAGAACTTGGATTATTTATTTATTTTATTTATTTGTTGCATTTGTATCCCACATTTTCCCACCTATTTGCAGGCTCAATGTGGCTTACATTGTTCCGTCATGGCGATCACCATTTCCGGAGTGAGAGATACAAGTGGTATTACATTAGAGATCATGATTGGCATAGTAGATTAAACAGTCAAGTATAAAGAGTTCATATTCGTAATTAGAAATAGAGTGGTGTTATGTTGAAGTTCATTCGTGGTAGAGTAGACTTTGGGAATCAAGTATAGAGAGTTCGGTTTTATCTAGTTCGGGCTTCAGATACGTTGTCTGGTAGTTAGGCTATATCGTTGTGGTATGCCTTTTTGAACAGGTTGGTCTTTAGTGATCTCCGAAAGTTAGTTAGGTCACGGATTACATTGATAAAAAGGGGCATTTTCGATATGACGACTCAATCCAACTTTGGATGGTTTGCTGAAAAAAATCTAAAAATCAAGTGGTGAACATGGCCATTTTCGAACCTGAAAAATGTCTTTTTGTTTCAAAAATGGCCATTTCCTAGTCATTTTTAGACGTTTTCCCCCAGATTCTATATATCGCGCCAAGATTTCCGTACAGAAATCAAAGTATATTCCATAACAATGCGCATAACCTAATTGGTTAACAAGCCAATCAGCATTGGTAATTGCCAATTAACAAGCAATTATTGGCACTAATTAGTATTAATTAGAATTTACGAGAACTGTCTAGGCATATTCTATAACGTGCTGCGTGTAAATTCTAAGTTGTATAGTTGGAAAGGCGGCGTGGAATGGGCGGGTCACTTTGTTTTCTTAATTTTGCTTTTCATAGTTTTCTTTTTGCTGATGAAATTTTTATGTCGATATTCGCAAATTTGTCCACAGAACCCTGAAGCAGTGAATCAAAATGCTGGCCAACATTGAACATGAATTGGGTTTTCAAGAGTGGTCTAGTAGTTTGAGCACCGGTCTTGCAATCCAGAGGTGGCTGGTTGAA
This sequence comes from Microcaecilia unicolor, assembly GCF_901765095.1. NCBI lineage: Eukaryota > Metazoa > Chordata > Amphibia > Gymnophiona > Siphonopidae > Microcaecilia > Microcaecilia unicolor. The sequence goes on from NC_044032.1 coordinate 657,363,342, forward strand.
ATCCCACTGCTGCTCCTTGTGATCTTGGGCAAGTCACTTAACCCTCCATTGCCTCAGGTACAAACTTAGATTGTGAGCCCTCCTGGGACAGAGAAATATCCAGAGTACCTGAATGTAACTCACCTTGAGCTACCACTGAAAAAGGTGTGACCAAAATCTAAATAAATAAATAAATCAGGGGCCACAGAAATGTGGTGGAGAAATACAGCTATTGTCTCTCAGTTATATTGGGTGCCACTGGCCTGATTTAAAAGGGATCCAGAAGGAAGCACATGCAGTAAATCTGAAAGACTGAGGTCATATCCAGTGTGCTCTGGCTTACCAGGAAGATTCATTATGCACTACTGGGTGATGAGCTCTTAACTGCCTTCAGCTTGTCTTACGGCAAGAAAAAAAGCATGTGCATTAGCTAAAACAATCAAGATGAAGGTGTCAAGAATGGAAAAGATAAGAAATTTATTTATTTATGGCATTTATATCCCACATTATTCCCACCCATGGACAGGCTCAATGTGGCGTACAATAGTCTATTAAGCAACATTAATACAAAATACAGGAATTAGCACCAGAGAAGGGAAAGCGGAACAACAGGAGGGAGAGGGAGAGAGGGGAAGGTGACAATTTGCCATATTGGATCAGACTGATGGTCCATCGAGCCAAATATCTTGTGTAGAGAGCTCTAATTCTTCCTTGCTGTGATCCAGGGCCGCCGAGAGACAAAGCTGGGGCAAACCCCACCTGCACGCACACCCCCCACCCCCTCCCAGGCCTGCTTACTTGCTTGTCTCTTCCTATTCCGGTCTGAGAAATAGGTCTTTTTTCCAGCTGTGTCTAAACAGGAAGTACTTCACACAAGAGGTAGAACGTGGCAGGAAGAACAACTAGTGGCCGGCAGAGTTAGCGTGACAACCTGATAGACAATGGCACTGCAACACACAGGAGCAGGAGAGACCATCTGAGCCAAGCCAGCGCTGGGCGAGTCCCCCTCGGAGGCCATGTCCTGGGAAATTTGCCCCCCCCCCCCCCCCCTCTCTGCGACCCTGCTGTGATCTGTTATACCCCTGCAGTTTCCAGAAGAAGGGAGGGATCTGCTGACCAGCAGGGCCGCAAAGAGACTGGGCCGGGTACGGGGCAAGGCCGCCACCCCGCCACCGGGCCGGGCTACCTGCACTGAAATCACAGTGCCTCTCATCTCCTTGTGAAAATACTGCAGGCAGCAGATCGCTTCCCTTCGGGCCTCCTTCCCTCCCTGTGTCCCGCCCTCGCGGAAGTTACGTCAGACGAGGGCGGGACACAGAGAAGGAAGGAGGCCCGAAGGGAGGTGATCTGCTGCCTGCAGCGCTTTCACATGGAGGTGAGAGGCGCTGTGATTTCAATGCAGGGGGCCCATCCTGGTGGCAGACGGTCGATGACGGAGGGTGGGTGGGACTGCGGCGCCGGGCCTCCCTTGGAGGCCCAGGCCTGGTGAATTTTGTCCCCCCCTGCCCCCCCCTCTCGGCGGCCCTGCTGACCAGTGAGCTAACGCTGGGAGAAGATTTCTTTTGGAGGGAAACTGGAACTGTTACAAGAGCAGCAGGGAGCCTCTGATCATGGAAAAGAATGTACCCTGAATGTGGGCAAGGAGGGCCATGCAGCCAGAAGGAACTGCACCTGTGACCATATCTAGTTGAAACCAGCTTTCCAAGATCTTCCGGGGGGGGGGGGGGGAAATAGATAGAGTTCCCACTTGTAAGGGAGAGTCTAAGAGTGACCTAAGAGACTGTAATGGTCTGTTTCCCATATATGGCAAGATATATTAGGATGTACTGGAGAGGGCTTCAACAGCAACCCCAGTAGTTAGTGCGTAAGGACAGCGCTGGGCAAACTTCTAAGATCTGAATCTCAAAAATGGCAAAGAAAGACCAGGGCCAAGTATTTTTGCCCCCCACAGTCATTGTCCATTTAATCATGAATTGATAATGAGGGTTATAATTAGGCAGACTGGATGGACCAACACTCTTGTGTTTGTTGGTATTTGACAATCTTTTTGTTCTCCACATGTAGTATAGAATAGTTATTCAGTTCTGACTCTTCTGTTAGTAATGTTGTTCTTATGGTTTTTCTCCTTTTTGTTGTTTCAAGCTTTTTCCTCATGATCACAATCACTTCATTCTCTCCAGTCCTGTCAGGGTCATGATTCCAGTATTTCTCTAGTATAGCAATATACTAGAAACCATGTTAAACCATGCTGAGTGATCCATCAGCATGATTTTTAGCAGCACTTAAACCACACAGTGTCACTGAAAATCTAGTCTCAGCGTCATGGCGCTATCTGGTTAGGGCCGGGGCGGTCTGGGGATCGGAGTTGGGCTGCAGCCAGAAGATATGCAGGCACCACCATAAACCCAGATACTCAGTTCTGATGTAAGGCTGTTAAGAAGGGCATTCCGATGGGTCAGTTCCTAAGAATTAGGAAATTGTGTGGTACGAAACAAAATTTTGATAGAGAAGCGAATATCATGTACCAGAGATTCAAAAAAGGGGGTATCCATCTAAGATAATTAAAGCAGTACATAAGCGGGCGGCTAACACCCACCCTGAGTGGCTTCTAACTCCTAAGAAAGAACCTACTACCAGCAAATAGGAGAAGCTTACATGTGTACTACCATATTCCAACAGAACCATGTCAGTACAAAGCATCTTTGGAAAACATTGGCCAATGCTATCTCTGTTACAAATTACAGACTATCCATTATTTGCCAATGCCAGAGCAAAAAATATAGGAGAAATACTGAGATCGCACACCAGCACTGTCATGGACACTAGGGAAAATCGTGACGGGGGGCATAAACCATGTGCAAGATGTGTTTATTGTAGGTTTGTATGGCAAACTAACCAGGTAATCCATCCTAGAACGGGATGTCCTCTCTATCTCCATGAACACACAAATTGTGAATCGATTCAAATAATATATGGGATAATTAGTCCTTGTCAAAAATGGTACATTGGTTACACTACAAGAAAAATAAAACAATGTATTGCGGAACATGTCAGTAATTTGAGGGTACAGAAGCAGGAGGAACCTCTAGTTGAACATTGGACCGAACAAAAGCACACCATAAACAGATAATAAATAATCATGGAGGGAACATAGCCGGGACCTTAAAACATAGTGAACAACGGATGATATTCCAATGGAACATGGTTGCCCCTAGCGGATTGAACCATGAGATAGAATGGCTGCATGAGTGATGTGGGCGTGACGTTATCAAAGTGAGATACTTAATCAGGGCGCATGCGTCGGCGTTTTTCCAAACAGTTGAAGCCTGATTGTGGTCGGTGTCCCACCTTGTAGGTAAGCCAAAAAGATTATTATAAATTAACATGAATATAACACGAGGCTTCAAATATGATAAGGAGTTCCATCTATCTGAACAGTGTGGGTGAAATCATGTGAACAGTATAAACAACAGAAGCAGTTATTGCTCTTTTAGATCATGGACGAGTGAGATTACTAGGTTTGGAAGCGATTGGAAGCTATCGATTCAAGTTCTCTTGAGAAAGCTACTGCAGCGAAACACACGTTGTGTCGAGAACGAGAACTATGAGAATTATAAGATAATGGACTAAGATCCTACCAAGCATTTGAAGGAACAGAGGTTTTAAGTAATCACGAACACAAGACACTGTGGCAGTCTACTGCATTGTTTTCAACAGACGATCTTAGCACAGCAAACGTTACCAGCCCGAAGCTAAGTATTATTTCTATATAACAGGCATTTGTTTTAAAAAATGAAAATAGGAGTGAAGGAGGGCTGAAGTGCAATGATGTAATATGAACAAATATATTGTGCAGTACACCAGCCAAAGCACGATGATTTTTCACTGAGCACTCATATATTTCTATTAAATCTAGTGGTTGATAGAAGTAGATCAAGTCATAAGTACACATGGAGGGGCATAATTGAACGAAAACGCCTATCTCCATGGGCGTTTATCTTCAAGAACGGGTCCGTGAAGGGGCGGACCGAACCGTATTTTCGAAAAAAAATAGACGTCCATGTTTTATTCAACAATGTGTGAGCTGGGCGTTTTTGTTTTTCAGCGATAATGGAAAATGAAAGCGCCCAGCTCAAAAACGAATAAATCCAAGGCATTTGTTCGTGGGAGGGGCCAGGATTCGTAGTGCACTGGTCCCCCTCACATGCCAGGACATCAACCGGGCACCCTAGGGGGCACTTTTACAAAAACAAAAAAAAAAGGTAAAAGAGCTCCCAGGTGCATAGCACCCTTCCCTTGTGTGTTGAGCCCCCCAAATCCCCCTCAAAACCCACTGCCCACAAGTCTACACCATTACTATAGCCCTAAGGGGTGAAGGGGGGCACCTACATGTGGGTACAGTGGGTTTGGGGGGGTTGGACGACTAATAAGCATTAAGCAGCACAATTGTAACAGGTAGGGGGGATGGGCCTGGGTCCACCTGCCTGAAGTCCACTGCACCCCCTAACAACTCCTCCAGTGACCTGCATACTGCTGTCAGGGAGCTGGGTATGACATTTGAGGGTGAAAATAAAAAGTTGTGAAACTTCATTTTTTGTGGTGGGAGGGGGTTAGTGACCACTGGGGGAGTCAGGGGAGGTCATCCCCGATTCCCTCCAGTGGTCATCTGGTCATTTAGGGCACTTTTTGGGGCCTTATTCGTGAAAAAACAGGGTCCAGGAAAAGTGTCCTAAATTCTAGCTAAAAACGCATACTTTTTTCCTATTATCGGTGAAATGCGCCCATCTCTGTTCGGCAGATAACCACGCCCCAGTTCCGCCTTTGCCACACCTCTGACACGCCCCCATCAACTTTGTCCGCATCCGCGACGGAGTGCAGTTGAAAACGTCCAAAATTGGCTTTCGATTATACCGCTTTATTCATTTTTCTGAGATAAACGTCCATCTCCCGATTTAGGTCGGAACTCGGGCGTTTTTCTCGTTCGATTATAAGCAGGATGGATGTATACACAGAGCATCACACGTAAAAATAAAAAAAAACTATTTAGATCTGTAAAAACGGTTTCTAAAGTTTATTGAATTTTAACTGCCAGACCCTTGACCATTCTTCTCACGTTCGGAGATCAAGGAAACTTTTAAATATATTTATAAACAAACGTGAGCTGATTCCTTTTTTTCATTACAAGAGCTACTAACGGTTGAATAAATCAACCTCCAGAGTTTCTTTTAGATGTTATAAAAGCTGCAAGCTGAGATGGTTCATAATAGACATATTTAACTGATTGGTGTTTGATCACGCATTTACAGGGGTATCTTAGGAAAAATAATAGATCCTATCTGAAGCACTTCAGTTTTCATTTGGAGGAACTGTTGCCGTCTTTTCTGGGTATCTCTCGATACATCCGGAAATATTTGTATTTTTAGACCTTTAAAAGTCTTTTCTCTATTTTTAAAAAACATCTGCAATATCCAATTTTTATCCGGCACCAACACCACTGTAGTCAACAAGGTGGCTGCTGTGACTTGTTCTGTATCAGAAGATTCAAGAAGTGCAGAAACATCTAATCAGTGGCGTAGCGGGGGCGGCTGCCACCCGGGGCGGATCGCCGCTGCACCCCCCCCCCCCCGGGTGCAGACCAACACGACACCCCCCCCCCCCCACCGGCATAGCGCCACCCCGACACGGTCCCTACCTGTCTACAAGCTCCATCCATCTGCAGCGCTGCTGTAAAAATCGCTTCGTCGGCCCTTCCCTCACTCACTGTGTCCCGCCCTCTGACGTAACTTCCTATTTCCTCAAGGGCGGGACACAGTGAGTGAGGGAAGGGCCGACGAAGCGATTTTTACAGCAGCGCTGCAGATGGATGGAGCTCGTAGACAGGTGGGGACCGTGTCGGGGGGGGAGGCGCTGCGCCGGGAGGGGGTGTGGACGGATGCACCTCCCCACCCGTTGACACCCGGGGCGGACCGCCCCCACCGCCCCGCCCTTGCTACGCCACTGCATCTAATGACTGTTTTTCTGACATTTGTTGGTTACTTGCAAGAAGGGAGGAATCCTCTCTTCCGCAACCTTCAGTATTTCTTTAATGTAGTTGTTTAACATTTCTCGAGGGGAAACAGCAAACTGTTGTGGAAAATTAAAAAAACGCAAATTATTACTTCTTGAGTAATTCTCAAGGAATTCCGTTTTCCTCCTCAAGTTAGTTAAGTCTTTAACCATATTACTTTGAAGCGATTGCATACGCTGGATAATTTTTTCTTGTGACTGAACATTCAAAGTCAAAGACTTTAAGCCTTCATCTGTTTCTTTTATTTTTGCTTCTAAAACAGTCATATCTTGACTAATTTTCTGTACCTGAGGACATAATGTTTTACCCAAGTTGGCTATTAAACACCATAAACTGTCTAAAGTGACTTCTGAGGGCTTGGTAAATGAAGCAGTAAATTGGGTGTTCATTACCTCAAATAGTTGAGTGGAATTTTCTCTCAAAGTTCTTGTAGCTTCTGCTTATCCCACTGCTGTAACTGCCGTTCCAGTGCTTTTTTGAGGCGTTTGTATTTCTAAACTCCCCTCAGCTCCTCACGGATCACATTCTGCCTCTCGTCGCATTGGCTCCGCCGTTTCCTCCACATGCAGGGCCAAGAACACCGCCGTCAGTGAGTTGCTTCCACACGGCTGCAGAGGAGGGGCTCTTTCATCGGGCTGAGAGAAACCTCTAGCCCAAAGTTCCACCTGGGGCCTCCATCCGCCCCTGGCTGAGCTAGCGGTCTGCTCACCGACGTCTGCTGAATTAGGACTCGCTGCAGGTAAGGTTCGATAGAGCCGGATTGAGCCACAGGGCTCTGCCGCTGAGAGGATGCGGTAGCAAGCCGGCCTCTTCTCTTAGGTATAATCAAAATCAAAGAAAGTCAAAAGAGCCCAAACTCACGTCTGTTTCAGCTGGTGGCCACCTTGGTCCATTCAAAGTTTTCAAAAACAAACAGCAAAGTTAAAATTACATACGGGCCGGAACAGGAAGCCAATGAAGACTCACAAAGGGGTGACATGATCAAATCTTGCTTTCTTAAATATCAGCCTAGCAGCAGTGTTTTGAATCAAAGTTTCCTCTTAAGTTTCATTTATTTATTTATGAATTCTTGTATCCCACTGTTATTCAAAAACAAGTTTTGGTTCAAAGTGGCTTACAAATTACATTCTAGTTGACAGTTGCATTGTAGGTTGACAGTTTTTACAGATTGGTGTGTACTAATTGTGATGATTTACAATTACAGTTTACCTTTTGGTTAGGAGTTAAAAATATGGATTACAGTCAGTAAACGGAATGGGTGTCAGTATCTAGATTATTGTAAAATATTTTAAAGAGGTAGGTTTTCAGTTCTTTTTGAAATTGAAGATTGTTCGTTATGCTTCTTGTGATCTTTGGTAGTTAAATCCGGCCATGTGGATCGATTTGTAGGTTATGTTTCTGCAGTTGGGTAGGTTCCTGGGCTTACATTTCTTGGGGATAGTTCTATCATATTTAGCATATATTCTGGAGACAAACCAAATAGTATTTTATAGATGATGGCGCACGCTTTGAAGATCAGTCTTGCCTTGAATGGCAGCCGGTGTAGTATTTCGAGTAGTGGGGTAGTTTGGTTGTATTTTGATTTCTTGAATATTAGCCTTGCTGCCGTGTTTTGGACAGTTTGCAGTGATCTCAGTGCACTTTCCTCACATCCAACGTATGCTGCATTGCAGTAATTTAGTTGTGACAGTATCGTCAATTGTACTCTTGTATGGAATAGGAAAATAGTCTCTGATCCTTCTCAGTTGCCATACAGGCATATTTTCAAAGCACTTAGCCTTCCAAAGTTCCATAGGTTTCTATGGAACTTTGGAAGGCTAAGTGCTTTGAAAATATGCCTCATAGTGTTCTGAAGCATTTTATTGTTACTGCTGACATAGCTGCCGAGGGGGGGGGGGGTCAAAATTCCCTGAGCCTGGACCCAGTGTAGGGGTCTCGCTCTCTCTCTCCTGCTCCTGACGGGACCCGGGTGATCGCGTCCCAACAGGAGCAGGAAGAGAGAAAACTCCGGCGCCGGGCCCCCCTTGCATTACCTGCCTAGCAGCTGCTGGGCCCTCAGGCCACGCATGCTCAGTTTTGAGACTGAGTATGTGTGTCCTGAGGAATGCAGCCGCAGGGGCAGGCAATGCTGGGCAGAGGAAGGAGCCGTGCTGCCTGCAGCTGGCAGGGCCAGCCAAGATACTTCGGGCGGGAGGGAGGGGGTGGCAGCAGCGATGACGATGATGATTCTGCCTCAGGCCTGGCAGCGGTGGCCCTGCCCCAGGCCCGGCTCAGTCTATCGGCGGCCCTGACTGCTGATATTTGATTGTTAGGTGTTTGTCAAGAATAATTCCCAGTATTTTTTAACTGTGTTTCAATTTTATATGTTTGGTGGCTGATTGTGAAGTTTCAGTGATCTGTGGAATTGTGTGGGCTAGACAGGAATTTGGTTTTGTCTCTATTTAATTTGAGTTTGAAAGTTTCTGCCCAGTTTTTCCATAAGGTCCAGAATACAAAGTACATAAGTACATAAGTAATGCCACACTGGGAAAAGACCAAGGGTCCATCGAGCCCAGCATCCTGTCCACGACAGCGGCCAATCCAGGCCAAGGGCACCTGGCAAGCTTCCCAAACGTACAAACATTCTATACATGTTATTCCTGGAATTGTGGATTTTTCCCAAGTCCATTTAGTAGCGGTTTATGGACTTGTCCTTTAGGAAACAGTCTAACCCCTTTTTAAACTCTGCCAAGCTAACCGCCTTCACCACGTTCTCCGGCAACGAACTCCAGAGTTTAATTACGCGTTGGGTGAAGAAAGATTTTCACCGATTTGTTTTAAATTTACTACACTGTAGTTTCATCGCATGCCCCCTAGTCCTAGTATTTTTGGAAAGTGTGAACAGACGCTTCACATCCACCTGTTCCACTCCACTCATTATTTTATACACCTCTATCATGTCTCCCCTCAGCCGTCTCTTCTCCAAGCTGAAAAGCCCTAGCCTCCTTAGTCTTTCTTCATGGGGAATCCATTTGAGAGAGAACGGTAGATTGAACTATTATTCTAAAAGATGGTTGAAAAAAATTAGAACAAATTAAATGTAATTGTTTCAATCTATAAAAAAATCTTTTGGCAATAGCATTAATCTGAGGATCCATACTTAAAGAGGAATGTAATAGTACCCCAAATTTTATCTATTAAAACAAGAGCTGCCCAACATTTGACTGACGATAGAATACACACCTGATTCAGACTACACCACAGTAATGTAGATTTCTCTGAATTAAGTATAAGATGGTATTCTAATGACCATTGTTAAACTTTTCAATAGCCCTTGTCAAGGTTTTAGTTAAATATAGGGGCCCTTTTACAACAGGGCGGTAGGGGGTAGTGGCAATTCGGCCTATCGTTGGTCTCCCAAGGGAGCCTGGTGGAAGCTTCGACTCCCGCTGCACACCAATTACAGCACTTTTTAATTTTCTAGCACTGGGCACCAATCTCTGCCCGGTTACCACCGGGCTACCGCCAGGGCCCCTAAATAGGAGGCAGTATGGGCTCCCCCAGGAAATGGCCATGCGGCAAGTGTTTAACTTACCACATGGCCATTTCATTCTTTAAAGGAAAAAAAAAGCCTTTTACCAGTGACGGTAAAGGGAGCCTCAGTGCATGGTAAACCCACGCACCGATGCCACCACAGTGCCCCTTTTACCGTTATTTGATAAAAAGACACCATAGTTAACAAGAAGCAGCAGAAAAATATCATCCACATAAGAGTAGATTTTCTCACCCAAATCTAAAGGAATTGATCCCAATCAGTTGTGAAGGATCGCTCCTCTCAGGAAAACTCTGGCCTCTGGCCCAAGTTTTCTATATGATATTCCACTGAGGTACAACTCCCTGTAATCCTCCAGGTGTACCCTCCGCCCTGAGGTACATCAGCAGTACTATTCCAGCACAGCTCCTGAGATATCCGCTAGGGAAATTATCCCAGCGGTTTCAAGAATGCAATCCCAATAACTAGAAAAAGTAGTTTTTAATAATGCAGTTCCAAAAGCAAAGCAGTTCCTGAATCTCCACAGCTTCAAAAATGCAGTTCATAAACCAACAGGGCATGAATCTCAGCAATCCCAATGATGCAATTCAAAATAAGTAATCCACAAAGAAAAACAAGCAGTTCAAAGAAAACAAGCACTTCCAAACAGGCAGTTCAAACAAGCAGTTTAGAAATCCCATCAGCAGTTCAGAGGCAGAGAGCTCCCAGGCGTCCCCTCCCTCCTCTGGCCAGCTCTATCTCCTGGCTTCCTCCCACTTGACCCCGTCGCTCCCTGGTCCTCCACGATAGCCACTGCCTTCCCTTGTTTACCAAGACCCTGCACCAAGCGGTTACCTGCTGTCTGAACCTTTTACTTGTGGATCTTGCCAGAGCTGCAATCTCCATTGGCTCATCCTGCCTCACTTCTTCCTCCTTTTCCCCCCCTTCCATTCCATGGGTTCCTCGCCCCACCCATTCCCCAGCTGATCCTCCTCCCCCTGATTAGCTCTGCTTAGAGGCTCCCCCTCCATTCCTGGCCTCCCCTCTGTGTCTTGGGTTTCACCTTTACCTGCCTTTCCCTTGGGCTCCACTGGGGGCTGCTGGGATAGGAAGTCTTTGATTCTGTTGTAAGGGCTGCTGGGAATCGTAGTTTTTACCCTGCCTCCAGCCCTCTGGGGAAAATGATCTATGCTTTCTCCTGACATGTGGAATTCCCTGAGCTAAGAATCTGGGTTGTACCCTCCTCTGGGCCTTATCTTCTCTTCCACCGGTACCCCCTCTCTGTTCCCTTATCCCCTTCTTCACACAGTTCATGTAAATATTATACAAAAGCAGAGATACTGGGGACTCTTGAGGAACTCCACATGGAGGTGTCCAAAAGAGAGATGAAATTCCATCTTTAATAACTTTATATCACCTATTTTTTTTTAGAAAACCCTCAAACCACTGTAGAACATAACCTATCATTCCACACTCAGCCAATCTGTTGCACAAAAAAATGATGATTAACAGTGTCAAATGCCGCTGATAGATCAATTTGCAGTAACATCACTTGACCCCCTCTACTGAATTCTTTTTTAACATCTGATGACAAATGCAATCAATAGTATCTTAGTGCTGTGAAAATTCCTAAAACTGCGTCGAGACAGTAACAATATATTTGAATTAATAATAAAATCTGAAAGTTTGGCATCTTTTCTTCATCTATGATAAATATGATCATTTAAGTCAGTGATTAAGGATAATGGTGCTATGATGGAATTACTTCACCTATACCGTGCAAAAAAAAGTATGAAAATTCTGAGCACTGCAATTAATTTTAAATTAATATATAAGTCATTTAGTAATTCAGAAGTATTTTGTCTCCATTAGTATAAGTGTACCCTCAACCTTCTACCATAAATGTAATCTCACAGGGCTTTTGGTGAAAATTCAAAACCATTTTGGATTGCCTGATCTCTGCCTCCACAGCTGTTTCTTTTACATTATTTGAAAACTAAGGATCAAAAGCATAGAAGAACATAATTCACAAATTAAATACATTCCAGTCAGCCTAATTACAATGTGAAGCACAAGAAAGGGCACAGATGTGAAGCAGAGAAGGCGAGGAAAGATGAAGGGGATGAAATATTTGCAAGATAAAAACAGGTGCAAATGAAGCATGTATAAGGTGATACTCTAATCAACAATTATTTTATGATCAATATATTCCAAATATCAAAGAAGAAATGAGTCTTATCATGAAGCTAATGAGTAAAACCCTCTGAGTTTATTACTGTGCTAATCTTGACAAACTAGGAGGCAGACATGGGAAGCAACTATTGAGAAAGACATGGGAAACAACTGCTTGCCCTGGGATTTGTAGTATAGAATGTTGCTATTCTTTGGGGTTCTGCATGAAATCTTCTCACTCTTTAGGATTCCGGAATCTTGCTATTCTTTGGGGTTCTACGTGGAATCTTGTCATTCTTTAGGATTCCAATAGAAATCAAACAAAATAAAACATGGAAAAGAAAATAAGATGATACCTTTTTTATTGGACATAACTTAATACATTTCTTGATTAGCTTTCGAAGGTTGCCCTTCTTCGTCAGATCGGAAATAAGCAAATGTGCTAGCTGACAGTGTATATAAGTGAAAACATTCAAGCATTACTATGACAGTCTGACAGGGTGGGAGGATGGGGGTGGGTCGGAGGCATGCATGGGGACATCAAAGCATATCATTGATATTCTAACAGGATGGGTGTGGATAGGTGAGGGGTGGGGTGATCAAGAGAGACATACAGCTTTATGGTTTATAATGGGCTAGGAACCCCAGATCCTTGTTAAGTCCTTTCTGATGGGTGCTAAAATATTCAATCATTCTGACTTCAAAGGTCTTACGTTCTTGTATGGTTTTAAAGTTACCTTTCAGTATTCTCACTGTGAAATCACTGGTACAGTGTCCTGGTTCTGTGAAGTGCTGTCCCACCGGGGTGGGGACCCTACTGGCTGTATTGTTCATGTGATGTCTATGTAAATTGTAAACCATGTAAATATGTAAACCATAAAGCTGTATGTCTCTGTTGATCACCCTTCCCTCACCTATCCACACCCATCCTGTTAGAAGATCAATGATATGCTTTGATGTCCCCATGCATACCTCCTACCCACCCCCATCCTCCCACCCTGTCAGACTGTCATAGTAATGCTTGAATGTTTTCACTTATATACACTGTCAGCTAGCACATTTGCTTATGTCCGATCTGACGAAGAAGGGCAACCTTCGAAAGCTAATCAAGAAATGTATTAAGTTATGTCCAATAAAAAAGGTATCATCTTATTTTCTTTTCCATGTTTTATTTTGTTTGATTTCTATTGATAACCTTAAGAGTGGACTAACACGGCTACCACACTCTTCTATTTAGGATTCCAGAAACTTGCTATTCTTTGGGGTTCTACATGGAATCTTGTTACTCTTTAGGATTCTGGAATCTTGCTATTCTTTGGGGTTCTACATCGAATCTTGTCACGCTTTAGGATTCTGGAATCTTGCTATTCTTTGGGGCTCTACATTGAATCTTGTCACTCTTTAGGATTCCACAATCTTGCTATTCTTTGGGGTTCTACATGGAATCTTGTCACACTTTGGGGTTCTACATGGAATCTTGTTGCTGTTTGAGATTCTTCATGGAACGTTGCCACAATTTGGGTTTCTGCCAGGTACTTGTGACCTGGCTTGGCCACTGTTTGGAAAACAGGATACTGGGCTAGATGGACCTTTGGTCTGACCCAGTTTGGCTACTCGTATGTTCTTATGTTCACACTTCCATTTAGAAGGAACAGCGAGTACTTGCCATCCTCGGATTACCGGAGAAGGTCTCAGTATTCCCAGGGTCTTCTATAGAGAGGACCTGTAAGGCATCAGTAATAAGCACTGGCAGCTCATTGCGGTGGAAAAACCTCACCGCGGAAGGATCATCTGGATCCGGCGGCAATCCTGCACCTTCTTCTGGCTCTCCAGACCACGAAGGCCTGCCAGACCCCTCAGAGTCCTCACATCCTGACCGGGGGGGGGGGGGGGGGGGGGGGGGTGGGGGAAGGGGGTGCGCCACTCTCTGAAAGGGAATCCACCCTTCTGCGCTTGTCTTGCGGCCATCTGTCAGGGGAAAATGCGCCTGACGGTAATCCAAGGCCAGACTCCACTGGAGGGGATACAGAAAGCAGGGCCACAAGGGAGCAGAAGAGCTCTTTTTAACAGGTATGCATTATGCAGCAATAAAACAAATTCAGGGGAAAATGGTTCACCCTGGCCTCCCGGTCCCAGTCCGGGGGAAACAGCTCTTTTATCATCCTCCACACGAGGCGCCCCTCCAGGCACAAACCCCTCCGCCTTAGCGGGGGTCGCGCCATGCTGTTCCAAAATGGCGTCTACTGCCGGCTCCACGGAGCAGGAAGGAACATCGCTCGCCATGCTCGGGCCGGCTCTACCATCTGAAAAGCACGCCTTACAGAGCCCCACTGCAGATTTGCGCTTGCCACAAACGGAATAGCGCTTAACTTTCTCAGCAGCCATCGCCGAAAGCGGCGGAAATTCAAAATGGTGGATTCGCACCAAAATCGTCCCAAACGCGGGCCCTCCCCGGAGGAGCAACAAAATGCTCTTACCTCACCAGACCGAGTCTCCGAGCTCCAGTCACGCTGCACAATCAGAAGAAAACCTCTTTTCTGGGATCGCAGCTCCAAAGCGCGACGCAACTTTTTTTTTTTAATGCTGTGAGGAAAGTTTGAGGCAACAGCGAAAGACGCAAATTCCAACTCCGGAGGATTAGTAACGTGGGAAAGGCAGGGAAAGGGCGAACCTATGTGCCTGCATCCACAGTGTGTGCAAAGACAGGGACAGGGCTGGCCTATTTGTCTACTTCCACATTGGGGGGGCCGGGTAAGGCAGGGAAAGGGCAAACCTATGTGCCTTTAAAGTGGGCACCATCAGCCACAACACCCCTGCTACAACTGGCAAAAGCACAGGAGCCACTCCAGGCAGATTTTCTGAAGGAGCTTGAACAAGCTGCAACCACCCTGCTGGGGAGATAGAGAATACTGAAGAGGCAGCTGGAGCTAGCTGGCCATGAGGCACTATGGTTTTTCAGTGCTGTCTATCTCCCCCTGCTGGTTGGGATGGACACAACCCACTCGTAATGGATTCATCTGCTTGATGACAAGGAAAGGGGAGATATGACAAAGATGTTTAAATATTTCCATGGTATATATATACAGAAGATGAGCCTCTTTCGACTGAAATGAAGCTCTGGAATGAGGGGGCATAGGATGAAAGTGAAAGGGGACAGATTTTCATGAGACATTTATTTCCTTACAGAAAGTGTAGTGGATGCATGGAACAGCCTCCCAGCTGAGGTGATGGAGACAAGGACTGTATCTGAATTTAAGAAAGCGTGGGATAAGCATAGAGCTAGCAGAGATTAGTAGTTGGTTTTGATGGACAGACTGGAAAGGCCATGTGGTCTTTGTTTACTGTCATTTTTTCTGTTTCTAGAACTATAACTCTTTTGCTTTGGAGTGGGTTCCAGGATGATGTAGTCATTCTGCCGGTTAAACCGCATTTGGCTGCTTTGTGCTTTTGGTTTTTCAGATTTCCTTTACCATATATACATTATGTGGTTTCGGGGGGGGGGGGGGGGGGGGAATGACAGGAATAACTTATAGCAGTATTCTGTGCAGTATGACAACTGCTTTCACGTCTTACATCTTCTGCTTCCTTTCTGTTTCCTACATAAACGGCAAGTGACCGACTCACCTGCAAATGCGCAGTAGAGTCGGAATGCTGAGACAGTGTAGAAGTCCAAGCCCCGCCTCCACCAGCAGTACAGCCCAATAGGGAGGAGGGCTTGGACATGGGAGTGGAAATCGGAGGAGGAGGGAGGGAAGGAGGGGCGGAACTAAGGGAAACAGACGCAGCGATGGAGAACTGACGACACGACGATGGCGGAAAGAGGGGGTCGACGCCGGGGGGATGGAAAATCGTGGCGGCAGGGACGGCGAAATGGCGGCGGCGGGGACAGCAGGGCACAGGAGGTCACAATCGCGGTGGATGGGAGCCCGAGGATGGAGGGTAGGGCAGAGAACAGTTGATGGACACGGCTGGATGGAGCGGATGGGAGGGTGGAGAGGAGGGTTGCTGGACATGGGGGGAGGGCAGGGGAGAGAGCAGGGTTGGTGGACGAGGGAAGGCAATAGGAAAACAAAAAACTAGCCCGTTATTATGGGCTTAACGGCTAGTTTAATAGTGTAAAAGGTGCCTGAATATAATATGTAAACCACAGCAAGGTGGTATATCAAATGCATTACACCTACCGTACCTTAAAATGTCATTAATGAATGAAGATTACCCACTCACTAAAAGGGTTTTTTCTGGATATAAATAATCCCATTTAAAGGTACGCTAATAAAATACTTTTTAACACTAGCAAAGGTTTGATGTGGCATAAAGTCCCTTTTGAGAGAATATTTAAATAGATGTTGGAAGTGGCTCAGTGTGGTCTGGACTGCTGGGGCTTATATTTAGAACATAAGAACATAAGCATTACCATACTGGGACAGATTACAGGTCTATCAAGCCCAGTATCCTGTTTCCAACTGTGGCCAATCCGGGTCACAAGTACCTGGCAATATCCCAGAAAACTAAAACAGATTTTATATTGCTTATCCTAGAAATAAGCAGTGGCTTATGGACTTTTTTTTTTTTTAAGGAAATTATGTAAACCTTTTTAAAACCCTGCTAAGCTAATTCCTTTTACCACATTCTCTGGTTTAATTACATGTTGAGTGAAGAAATATTTTCTCCGATTCGTTTTAAATTTACTACTTTGTAGCTTCATTGCGTGCCCCCTAGACCTAGTATTTTTGGAAAAAGTAAACAAACGATTCACATCTACCCGCTTCACTCCATTCATTATTTTATAGACCTTTATCATATCTCCCCTCAGCCGTCTTTTCTCCAAGCTGAAAAGCCCTAAACACTTCAGCTTTCCTCATAGAGAAGTCGTCCCATCCCCTTTATCAATTATGTTTATTATATTTTTAATACACTGCCTTTCTGTGGTATAACCAAAGTACAGTACAGTTTCGATTAAGTAACCTTTGCTATTCGAACCATCCAGCGGATCCAACAGACCGCCCCCCCCCCCCCCCCCCCCCCCAGTGACGTTATTTCATCGCCCTTAAGAAGCATGGGACTTCTCTTTCTATTTTCCGGAATAGCACAAAGGGAAGTTTCACACCTGAGACAATCAGTTTTGACCCTGGGACACAGCTTGAATTGCAAAACAGACCCGTTGTGAGCTGGGACCCTGTTTTTACTGCGCAGTGAGTTTTACTCTCTTTTCCTGCAAACATTTCTAATACAGTAGGTACATAGAACTACATTAACTGTATTTTTTTTTCTTCCCCTTTAGATCTGTAGAAGATCACTTCTGAAATGGCCAGTCAAAAGAGGAAAAAATTGTTTTGTCTCTAGAACATAAACTTGACATTTTAAAAAGAACAGACAATGGTGAATCCATCCAAAAAATTGCAGCAGGAGTGGGGAGAGTAACAGTTCTTGACTGGAAAAAGCAACGCAGTGAGCCAGAGAAATGGGCCTCAAATCGTGCCTCTATGTTTTCATTGGACACTAGAAAAACCATGAAAAAATGTGAATCTGAGAAGGTGAGCGAAGCCCTTATTCCTGTGGTTTACCCAGCAGAGAGACAAGGGAATAGCCATATCAGTGCCTATACCTGGAATGCTTTGCCGAGACTCCTGAAAGAGGCACCGGATCATCAAACATTTAAAAAATTACTAAAAACTTATTTGTTTAGTAAAGCCTACCCCGAAGTCCACAATGCTCTTTAACCCTTTTTTTTCTGTTTTGTTTACCCGCTTTTTACCTTCTGTCAGCTTCCTTTTTGTTGCTCCTGTATTCCCATCCGTATTCTCTTTTTAGCTACTTCTGTATTTAAATTTGTCAATTTTTTTACTGGAATACTTTTATCCTACTGTATTATGTAATTTTCTAGTAACTTTGTTGGCCACATTGAGCCCGCAGAAGCTGGGAAAATGTGGGATACAAGTGAATCAAATAATAATAACCAGTAAAACATGCCCGTTTCTGGAGCAAATGAAACGGGCGCTAGCAAGGTTTTCCTCCCGAACCCCCCCTCCCTACCCACCCCTTCGGCGTTGTGAAGCCACTGACCGCCATTGCTCCGCACCTCGTCAACGCACGCCACCTTCATCTCCTGAGTCGTGAAGCCACTGACGCCATTGCTCCGCCCTCGCTCTGTGATGCCATTGCTCCGCCCTCGACGTCATCACATTTGACGTGAGGGCGGGGCCCAGAGACAGTGATTTCGGTGGCTTCACCACCACGAACCCTTCGAACCCGAAGGAAGTGACACTGACGTCAGTGTCCTCAGAACGTTGAGGGTGAGTTTTATTAAATAGGATAATATTGCAGGTGAAAGCTCTTTTTTTCGAAAGGAATTCAATCAAGATATGGAATAAGGCAGCTCTACGTTGCTGAGGAAAAGCTGTCAACGAACTCTGAGGAATTTGTCACATTCAAAGCAAAATGTTAGCGTCTCCTTAAAAAGGAAGGCATATGATGGAGAAAGTTAATTTCCGAGGATGAACGAGGACATGACACTGAACACGGAGCAGCCAAGTAACATCTCCTTCCTTTGTTACAGGAAATACCGGGCTGTGAGAACGCTTGTGAGGATGGATGCAGGCAGACGAGCAAGAAGAGCCTAACCGACAATGATGCGATTGCTCTGGTGAACGGGAACAGAGATGATGGTGACGAAGACACCTCGAGCGAGGCTGAACATTCAATTGTAAAAGTCATAGTGAAGGCATCAAGGCAATTGAGGTTGCATTGGCATATGTGGAACGACGACAGGAAGTGACAGATATTGATGTAATGTTATTGAGACACTGCCGAAACCTTGCAAGTGAGGAAGAGAAATAAAATGGGAAATCAAATAGTAATCATAAAATTTTACAAAAGAATTTTATTTATGTTATTTCTTTATTTATAATTAATTCTTATAGTACACAAGCATATCACTTGCTTTAAGAAAAGTACAGCTATGACTAAATAATACAAAGAAATTCAATGAAATACTTAAAGAAATTATTGTTTTTAGCGTACTAAAAGTCCACTAGGGGAGTCCAATATCCATAATCTGGAGAAAATTCAAGATATATATACTTATTAAATTAAGATTGAGATACAAAAGTGTTTTATCCGACAAACTTATATTGGAACGCTTCTAGCTGAAATAAAAGAGGAAAGCTGATCAGGCTCAAAGTATACATATTTCACAGATTGATAATGGATTATACATTTACAAGGATGTTTAAGATAGAATGTAGCACCCAATTGTAACACCTCTTGTTTCAATTGTAAGAACTTTTTTCTACGTTTCTGTGTTTCTTTGGCAAGGTCTGGAAAAACACTGACTTGCAAACCACGAAAAACTTTATCCTTCTTTTGAAAGAATTTCTTTAAAATCCAGGCCTTGTACGAGGAGAACACCAACGTAGCCAATAATGTTGTCGCGGTAATCTGTGCTGTATCAGACATTTCAAGTAAAGCTGAGACGTCAACAGGTTGATCATTTTTTTGTTGATTCTCTATTCCTTTCACAGGTATATAATACACCTGTGAAAAAGGTGGTAAATCTTTTTCCTCTACCTCCAAAACATCCAAAAAATATTTTTTTAACATTTCCCTAGGCGAAATTAATGGTTGTTTAGGAAAGTTAATAAAGCGTAGGTTGTTGCTTCTTGAAGTATTCTCTAGCATTTCTGCTTTTCTTCGCAAATTAAGCAAGTCTTTAACCATAGTTGTTTCAAGAATCTGCATCTGCTGAATTTCTTTTTCTTGTTTAGCAACTACTGCTTTAAGTGATTTAGTCTCATTCTCTATTTCTTTAACATTTCCTGTCAAAGTCCCAACTTCTTGATTTATTTTCTTCACTTGGGGGCATAAAGTTTTCCCCAAGTCTGCAACTAACAACCACAGGTTATCCATAGTCACCTCTTTTGGCTTTTGAAAAACTTTCCTGAAAATCTCATCCTCAGCGTTAACATTAGAAGTATTCTTATCACCTGCGGCTCCACTCCTTACCACCTCTTGAAGATTTTCCGCTGCACAGGCAGACAAGGGAGAGGATAATCCTCCCCCCTGTTTCTCCGCTATCACATGACGAAGTCTGCCTGAGCCTACTGTGAACCATCTGTTCTTATGTGGTTTTATTCTTTGAGGGAGTGGTGAGAAGCTATTTTTCTGTGCAGTCCTAGAAGCTGCTTTAATTGTATCCAATTCTTGCATTACTTTACTGAGCTCTTGTTGTAAACTAGATAGCTGAAGACAGATAGGACAAGCTTTAAGTCTCCAGATGATTGGCCTTGAAACTAAAGCACCACAATTATTGCAGAGAATAAAAGTCATCCTGATTGGTTGAAATGGGTATGAACAGGTGTACTATGTTGGGTTAACAGTCTGCAAGACTGCCTTTGTATGATTGAGTAAGGTAATGAGGTTTGGTTTGTCTATAAATGAGTGGAAAACCCTGGGGTGGGTGGGATCTGGGGAGGGTGGGTGGGATTATAAGTCACAATGTGTTAGCAATTCTCTAGATGGGGACCAGAATTGGTACAGTCTAATCAAAGAATTTTCAATTGATTTAACTTTTAAAATTGCCCTAGAATATAAAACTTTCCTTCTTGTGATATAAATCTAAATATTCCCAATAATTATAATAATAGCAGTTTCAGCAATGTAAAATGCAACTTCAGAGCCTCAATTGAGTTATTTTGTATTTCAGACCTTTGCAATTTGGGCAGATAAGGCCTCTAGCACTGGACATAGGCAGTGCATTTTTTCTAGCAAAAATGATGCCGGTACTCAAATGCCTGGCCACCCTTCAGGGCTGGGGAGATCACTGAGGAACCCACCCCACAATAGCCAGGCTCCCTGCAACCAGTCACAAAATGTATGACAAGGCAGAATTGGTGTGTAGAGCCAGAGCTCTTCCATTAAAACTTGGGGAGCCATGGGTCAATTTTAGCAGACAATGGAAAAGGTGCCGTATTCAGTACCCCCAGGTACCCCCTCAAAAAAAGCCCTGGACATAGGTGAGATCTGACCCAGGACCTGTAGTGTGTCTAACGTTTATGTTTTGATGTATGCCCAAGGATCTCTAGAAGGCAAGATTTCAGAATGGTGATGATATTGGTCATCAGCAAAGGAAGTTCAGCAGGATTTGCTCGTGCTCTGTGCCTTTACAGTTGTGTCACCAGCTAGTGTACACAGTGAGACGATTTATTGAACTGTTGAATCGGCTCTTTTTCACTTTCAGCAGTGCGGTGTATGCTCCTTTAGAAAATCAGCCCTTTCTAAGTGTTGTCAGTGCAGTGTGCCCTTCTTTGGTTACCCTTATTCTTTTCAGCAGTATCAGTGCAAAGTGTGTTCCTTCTGATAAACCAGCATTTCGCCAGTGCTTTTGGTGCTGCATCTCCTTTTGATAAATCAGCACCTTGCCAGTATTATCCGTAAGCTCCTTTACTAAGTCAGCACTTTCTCTGTGCAATTAGTGCCGTATACAGTTTTCTTTACATTCCGATGCATTTATTAGCACTTTGTGTTAAATGTTTGCATCTGTGACTACCAAGAACTCATTGCGTATTGAGAGCCGTGCATATCTTCCCCTTTAATTCAGAACAGATGTTCGTTCTCTGGAAAAGACAGAGTATAAACAAACCGATTCCTTCTTGCAGGTTATCTTCCCACATACCATGAAGCATTTTCTGCCAAAGCCTAAAACCAGGTTTGACTTTATCTGTGCTTATAGAAAGTTACTAAAGCTTCCAACTGGGGCTCTCCAGCTGAGAGAATCTGAGACTCTGTAGTCTGATAAAAAGCCCAGATAGTGCTGAGAGGCTAAGGAGTAAGGCAGGAAGGAGGGAAGATTGAAGATGGAAGCTAAGTGCACAGACAAGAAGGAGGCCAGTGTAGGAGGCTGTAGAAGATGTGAATGTTTTGAAAACATTAACCCTTCCAATAAAAATCACATGAAAGAAAACCAGCCAAGTAATTGGGAAGAGACAAAGGTGTGACCAGCAGAAGAAAAGAGGTTTTAATGCCCTGTATAAGTCGTTGGTGAGGCCCCACCTGCAGTATTGTGTTCAGTTTTGGAGGCCGTATCTTGCTAAGGATGTAAAAAGAATTGAAGCGGTGCAAAGAAAAGCTACAAGAATGATATGGGATTTGCGTTACAAGACGTATGAGGAGAGACTTGCTGAACTAAACATGTATACTCTGGAGGAAAGGAGAAACAGAGGTGATATGATACAGACGTTCAAATATTTGAAAGGTATTAATCCGCAAACGAACATTTTCCGGAGATGGGAAGGCGGTAGAACGCGAGGACATGAAACGAGATTGAAGGGGGGCAGACTCAAGAAAAATGTCAGGAAGTATTTTTTCACGGAGAGAGTGGTGAATGCTTGGAATGCCCTCCCGCGGGAGGTGGTGGAGATGAAAACGGTAACGGAATTCAAACATGCGTGGGATAAACATAAAGGAATCCTGTTCAGAAGGATCCTCAGAAGCTTAGCTGAGATTGGGTGGCAGAGCCGGTGGGGGGAGGCAGGGCTAGTGCTGGGCAAGACTTCTATGGTCTGTGCCCTGAAAATGGCAGATACAAATCAAGGTAAGGTATACACAGAAAGTAGCACATGTGAGATTGTCTGTTGGGCAGACTGGATGGACCGTGCAGGTCTTTTTCTGCCGTCATCTACTATGTTACTATGTATGTAACATTTTAAGATATAAGCCTTTGGAACTATTAAGGGTATGTCCACTGGAAAATTTGCTGTACCTGAGACCTGTTGGTCTTCCGAGTACCTTAGTGCTTCTGGTCATGTAACCTGTGTCATCGCCTAACACTGGAAAATTTGCTGTACTTGAGTCTCGTTGGTCTCCTGAGTGTCTTAGTCCACCCAGTCATAAGATTCGTGTCATCGCCTGACACTGCAATATAAGTTCTCTGTATCTGCAGTATATTGCGCTGCAGCAGCATGCATGCAAGGAGCAGATTGTGCTCCTTGGGGCAATTTGGGTATCGTTGTGATATGGCTTCTTTTTGTTTCATTTTATCTTTTTTTCATTTTCTTTTGTGTGTTTGTGGCCTGGTTTCGGACCAGCTCAGACTTTACATCCTGCATGATTAAGAAACCAGTTGAGGTCTGCCATCTCTCTCCAAGCAGACGAGCCCTACCTGCTTTCTTTCCTCACAGGGAAGTCATCTCAACCCCTTTATCATTTTCATCACCCTTCTCTGTACCTTTTCTAATTCCGCTATATCTTTTTTGAGATGTGGTGACCAAAATTGCACACAGTATTCAAGGTGGCGACCCGCCCCGGGTGTCATTAGCTCTCGCTATGGCACTGTCAAGTGGGATATGGGCCTGGGTCCCCTTCTCTACAGTCCACTGCGACCACTAAGCTACTCCAGAGACTTACTTGCTGCTCTAACAGGAATGGCCATTATATCTGCAGCTGTCATACAGCCTGGTATGTACTATCACTTTCACCTCTTAGGGGGCTGGAAGGGGGTCAGTGACCACAGTGAGGTTGGGGGTGGGGGGATTTATTTTTTATATTTATTTAAACATTTTCTATTCCGCATGATCCTACAACTCTTGGCGGATCACAGCATAACATAATATAATTTTAAAAGAAGATATAAATAAATCCCAATAAATAATTAAAAATACCCACACATAGAATAAAAGATTCTTGATTAAAACATAAGTACATAAGTAGTGCCATACTGGGAAAGACCAAAGGTCCATCTAGCCCAGCATCCTGTCACCGACAGTGGCCAATCCAGGTCAAGGGCACCTGGCACGCTCCCCAAACGTAAAAACATTCCAGACAAGTTATACCTAAAAATGCGGAATTTTTCCAAGTCCATTTAATAGCGGTCTATGGACTTGTCCTTTAGGAATCTATCTAACCCCTTTTTAAACTCCGTCAAGCTAACCGCCCGTACCACGTTCTCCGGCAACGAATTCCAGAGTCTAATTACACGTTGGGTGAAGAAAAATTTTCTCCGATTCGTTTTAAATTTACCACACTGTAGCTTCAACTCATGCCCTCTAGTCCTAGTATTTTTGGATAGCGTGAACAGTCGCTTCACATCCACCCGATCCATTCCACTCATTATTTTATACACTTCTATCATATCTCCCCTCAGCCGTCTCTTCTCCAAGCTGAAAAGCCCTAGCCTTCTCAGCCTCTCTTCATAGGAAAGTCGTCCCATCCCCACTATCATTTTCGTCGCCCTTCGCTGTACCTTTTCCAATTCTACTATATCTTTTTTGAGATACGGAGACCAGTACTGAACACAATACTCCAGGTGCGGTCGCACCATGGAGCGATACAAAACAAATCTGTCACTAAAACAATAACGAGCTTAAAAACCCAGATTGAAACCACCAAAAAAGCTTGGGTGAAAAGGAAAGCTTTCAAATGTTTACAGAACTGAAGAAATGAAATCATACCTCTTAAATTAAAGGGTAACAAATTCCACTACTTCACACCCTCGTGCCTTTATCCCTCCAGTGGTTATGGCACTTTGTCCGGCTCTAGCCAAAAGCGTCCTTTTCTTTTGCCATTATCGCAGAAAGACGTCCAAATCATAAGCCTGCCCTAGTCCTGCCCAAAGCACGCCTCCAACACATAGGCGGTCGGTGGCCCAACTGTTTGAGGAGGCTAAAGGGAGCGGGGTTAGGGGTGGAGCCAGGGGTGGAGCTTAAATCCATAATTGTCTGATAACACACAGAAAAAATAAAAGTCACAATTAATACCTTTTATTAAATTTAGATATTAGATATGTATCATATGTCAAAGAATAAAGTGGTTGCTCAAAGCATATTCTAAGCACAATCACTCAACTGCAAAACACTATGCACAACTTTGTGCAAAAACACACTCAGAACCTTACTGTACCATAAATATTACACTGGGCAGAACCTAATACACCAATATACCACCCATACGGAAAATGCAGACCGTCAACAATATGAAACATGGGATCATATCATCACAATTCTCATGTAGAGCCACAAAACACCCTAATTCATGTTTAATGTGGGATAAAATGCTATAAATAAGTAAATAAATATAAACTTTTAATGTTGAGCACCTGATTCTCAAAGTAGACATATTCCAAACACTATAATGAAAATAAAATGATCTTTTCTACCTTTGTTGTCTGGTGACTTTTTCTGATCATGCTGGCCAAGTATCCGATTCTGCTGCTATCTGTCCTCAGTGCAGGTCAGGAAGTCATCCTCCTTAAATATCTCCCTGGCAACCCAAGACACCTCCAGCCAACCCCCCCTGCTCTCTCAGCAGTAAGGTAAACAAACCATAAACTAATTTACATAAGGCTAGAGGGCTTTCACTGCAGCTCCTGCTGTGAGGATGGAGGTAAATCAACAATTTAAACCCCTCAGAGCACAGCAGGGGTGGCTTAGCCTCTCCAAGCCTCTTATACCGGGTGCCTATGCTCCAACATGTCCCCTTGAGATTTAGATGAAATGCGTAGAAAAACATTTTTAAAATGTATTTTATTTATTTATTGCATTTGTATCCCACATTCCCCCACCTATTTTGCAGGCTCAATGTGGCTTACATAGATTTGTTAATATCAGATACAGTTAATAATGTGTAGTTATTAAAGAAGGGAAATGAAGAAGGAAGAGATTGGTTAAGGTAAAATGAGTTTTGAAAATAACGATTTGGATGTTTTTGCAAAAAGACGTCTATTTTCCGCTTTGTGCCATTTTTTGGACATTTTTCTGTTTTGAAAATGAACTCCTTGATATACAGCATAAATTGTAAAAGCAAGGCGGTTTACAATAAAATCATAAACATTATAAAAGAAAAGAACTCCATTAAAAATGGAAAGTTACATAAATTCCAGCATTGTAGAAAGTAAAATTTGTCTTTTTGTGGTTGAAACCAGATCTCCAACAGAATGGGAAGTGTTCTAAGAAAGCTTTGTACCACTTTTCCCCCTCTTGATGCTTGGCGGGTGCTGCTGCATGCTAATTTCATAGTGCCTGTGAGGGAGTCTGTAGGATGTGGCCAATTTCCCTTAACTACTACTACTTAACATTTTTAAAGCGCTACTAGGGTTACACAGCGCTGTACAATTTAACATAAAAGGACAGTCCCTGCTCAAAGAGCTTACAATCTAAAGGACATGTGAACAGTCAGTCTGATAGTTGGGTCTGCAGACTGGAACAGTCAAATTGGGGCAGTCTGGATTTCCTGAAAGGTAAGAGTTAGGTGCCGAACGCAGCATTGAAGAGGTGGGCTTTAAACAAAGACTTGAAGATGGGCAGGGAGGGGGCTTGGCGTAAGGGCTCGGGAAGGTTGTTCCAAGCATAGGGTGAGGCGAGGCAGAATGAGCAGAGCCTGGAGTTGGCGGTGGTGGAGAAGGGTACTGAGAGGAGGGATTTGTCCTGTGAACGGAGGTTTCGGGTGGGAACGTAAGGGGAGATGAGGGTAGAGAGGTAGTGAGGGCACTCCTTAACAGAATCAAAACCACCTTAAAACTCATAGTAACACCCACAAGGAAAGTGACATGTAGGAGGGGAGCGGAGCCAGGAGGCCACAGTCCAGAATTATAAAAGCTCAGACCACAGCTAGGTTAAAGGCACCCAGAGGGAAGCAGCAAAGGCCCACTTAAGCTTAACTTGGGACCTTGAAGGACTAAAAACCCTGCACTGTTCCAAACAGTGCTCTAAAATTAGCGCCAGAACAGTAGGGGCCAATAATGCCCCTATGATCAAAGCTAATAGCATGCAAACTTTATGCACACTATTAGCTCTAATCATTGGGGTACTTCTGCGGGAGGATTGAACCTGAGCACAATCCTCCCGCAGAAGTTATCTGAGAGGTCCAGGTTGTCAAAAAAAAAAAACCCCAGACCTGTCAAACATTCCAAAGGCCTGGAGGTCCGGTGTACCTCCAGACCCCCCAGACAAAAGAGCCTCATGCGATGCAACTCCGCCTCCCCAAAAGAAGAGCCTGACCTGACCCCCATCAGAGGACAACACAACACGACCCCCCAACAGAATAGGGGGCTGGACCTCCAGTCCTCCCCTGGTGGTCTTGCCCCCCCCCCCCCCCATACCTTCCTCCTTCTAGCGCTGCCTCCAAAATTTTGGCACCCTAGGCTGATGACTAGCGAGCATAGTGCATGCCGTGGCCTACAGAAGCAGGACCATGGGGAAGACTTTGCTGCATAGGACTAGTTTATGTTTCTCCCTTGCCTGTGACGCTAACAGGACCCTCACACCTGCACTTAAAAAAAAACCATTGTTTTCTGTTTCCTTGAAGCCACTGCGTGGCTCTGCTTTGTTCAGGCTCTGGGAGCACCCTTGGTCGTGTTACCTACCATGTTATACAAAGTTATGTATTAAATTATGTCCAATAAAAAGGTATCATCTTATTTTCTTTTCCAGGTTTATTTTGTTTGATTTCTATGATAACCTTAAGAGTGGACTAACACGGCTACCACACTCCTCATGTATACAAAGAAGCACTTCCCTAATTCACTGTAACGGAAATTAAAT
Organism: Microcaecilia unicolor; assembly: GCF_901765095.1. NCBI lineage: Eukaryota > Metazoa > Chordata > Amphibia > Gymnophiona > Siphonopidae > Microcaecilia > Microcaecilia unicolor. The sequence goes on from NC_044032.1 coordinate 657,390,601, forward strand.
TACAGAATGAATTAAACCAAATAATCAGAGAAATGAAACAACAAAGAGAAGGGAAAAGGAAACTTACTTTTTTAATCACATCCCTACTTGTATAGGAAGTTTGATAAGAGGAGTCTCAGCAGCAGCCCTGTCTGCTCTCAATTCCATCACAATCTTCAGATATTGCAGTGTATAACCAAGTTCTTACCCGATCTTGAAAATGGGTGTTTTTGTCTTTTCCCTCTTTGGGTGTCTGGTCATACAGGTCACTGTTTTCGCATTCCCTCTGCCCCCCCCCCCCTTTGTTTTTGCCCCAGATATAGGTTCTGCTCTTACAAACTCTCCTGCTGAGCTGGACCTGCCCCTCCCCACCCCCTTTACCCATCCAGGAAGAGTGTTACAGGAGAGTTACAGTATCAGAATACAGCTGCGTTTCCTCCATCCACACAATTTCCTTGCCAGATCTTTCTGTTACTTTCTTATCCTGCAGCAGCTCCATGGAGCTGACGGAAGCAGCTGATTATTGTGTGCATTCTTTTTTTTTTTAATGTTTGACTATTTTTCACATGTTGCCGGCGGCATTTAACAGGAAACAAAGTGTACTTCTCACCCAGAATCCTTTGTATGACAGCGGCAGGCGGCGGGGGCTTAAAAAGGCATAAGGAAGGCAATGACAAGCTGATGTGATCTAAGTTGTCAGATGCAAAGTGGCAGTTTGCAAACAAATGCTTGCTTAATTTTGGGACTCTCAGGGCCGGATGCATCAACCAAACGTTAAAAAACCTAAAACGTAAAAGTCCCTAATGAATTTTAAAAAACGAAGAATGCACCAAAAAAAACAAGTCGCACATGTTCAGTGCGGTATTATAAAGAACAATGCATCAAACTGGTGTAATCCCCGTCGGTAATCGGCCCCTAAAGCATGCGCAGAGCAGCCAAGCGTTATGCTGGCTGCTCTGCGCATGTCCCAAATGTCAAAACAACAGCAAAAAAAAAAACAAAACCAAAAACACGTGTGTTTCAGGAGGGGGGCAAAGGCGCTCATCAGGAGCGTCCTTTATGAGCGTCCTTGCCCTCCCCCCGCCCGAGGTCACCCGCTGCTCCCTGCTCCCCCATGCTTAAAATCGTGCCTTTTGTAGGCAGCCCCGACTCCCCCTCTCCCTCCCTTCCTGCTTTTTTACAAAAACAGCTCCTGCCATCCTCCGCCCCGAGGTCCACCTTGCGCCCCCCCCCCCGCCCGAGGTCGCCGCTGCTCCCCGCTTCCCCCACTTCCCAAAAATCAAAACATTAAGCTGCCCCTGACGGCCCCCTCCCTTCCTCTCTTCTCTTTCTCCTCAGCTCTACCTCCCGCCATTCTCCGCCCTGTGCCCCGCCCCCCCAGAGGTCATCGCAGCCATTCCCCACCCTCCACCGGTGCCCACCTCCATCTTACCAGGCCATGCAGCGCCTCTCACCTCTGTGTGAGGGCGCTGCACTGGGAAGAACAGCTGATTGCCTCCGTCCTCTGCAGTCTCCGACGTCCCTCCTTCCTCCTGGGCCCGCCCTCGCCTGGTTACGTCAGACGAGGGCAGGCCCAGGAGGGAGGAGGGACGTTGAAGACTGCAGAGGAGGCGATCAGCTGTTCTTCCCTGTGCAGCGCCTCACACAGAGGTGAGAGGCGCTGCACAGCCCGGTAAGACGGAGGGGGCACCGGTGGAGAGGGGGAACGGCGGCGATGACCTCTGGGGGGGCGGCGGAGGGGGGGCACGGGCGGAGGATGGCGGGAGGCGGAGCTGGGGAGAAAGAGAAGAGAGGAAGGGAGGGGGCCGGCTGGGGCAGCTTAAAGTTTTGATTTTTGGGGAGTGGGGGGAAGCGAGGAGCAGCGGTGACTTCGGGCAGGGGGGCGCAAGGGGACTTCGGGGCGGAGGATGGCAGGAGCTGTTTTTTGTAAAAAAGCAGGAAGGGAGGGAGAGGGGAGTCGGGGCTGCCTACAAAAGGCACGATTTAAGCATGGGGAGCAGGGAGCAGCGGTGACCTCGGGCGGGGGGAGGGCAAGGACGCTCATAAAGGACGCTCCTGACGAGCGCCTTTGCCCCCTCCCGATCCTTTTTCATTTTGTTTTGATGCGTGGTCTGACAGCTCAGGTCTCAAGGACAGCTCTGAACTTACGTTAAATTTATCACGGAACTGATTCGGTGCAATCATCGGTATGGTTAGTGCATTCCGAATTGTCCACATTAGAATGGTAGTTACTCGTTTGCATTCCGTTTTCTTTAGCTGCTAGCGTCGTCGGAAAATGGCCTTTAATGCATGCTACATTTGAAATTTTCTTCGTTAAAGGGTCGTTAAAATTAGTGCATCTGGGCCTCAGAGGGAGCAGTCTTGTCAGGAGTGGCCTAGTGGTTAGAGCACTGGTCTTGTGATCCAGAAGTGGCCAGTTCAAATCCACTGCTGCACCTTGTGATCTTGGGCAAGTCACTTAACCCTCCATTACCTCAGGTACAAACTTAGATTGTGAGCCCTCCTGGGACAGAGAAATATCCATAGTACCTGAATGTAAACTCACCTTGAGCTACTAGTGAAAAAGGGGTGAGCAAAATCTAAATAAATAAAATGTTCTATGCTTCAAATGTTGAGATTAGCAGTATGTAAAGTTGAAATACAAGATCCATCCTCTGCCACTCTCTTACTGGTTCTAGCAGTCATGGTTAAAGAGTGCATTCAACACCAGCTGAGATTGCTTACTTTTGTAGTACAGCCCCAATGTCTCAAATCCCTTTCTGATGCACTTCCACTGTCTGATAACTGAACAGCTTTACATCTATATATGGCCTAAGGAGGCAACAATGTCATTTTGTAACAAACTAAACTCTAAGGGGTCCTTTTACAAAGCCGCGGTAAAAAGTGGTGTGGGCATGTCTGTTGGGCGAGCGTGGGCTACTTTTTAGCACGGCTGGGAAAAAGGCCATTTTTTAATGGGATGGGCAATGAATGTGCGCAAAAATTAAAATTAGCGCGTGACTATTTACGGGCCTGTGCCCTTACCGCCATGGTAACCATGCAGTGTGCACCAACCTGGCCATGCTGCCGAGTATCGCCAGGAATGTCCCCCGCAGTAGAAAACAGAAAAATATTTCCTACTTTGGGATTCGGCAGATGCCAAACTCTGAATTACCGCCAGACGCACGCTCTACCCCAGCAGTAATGCCAATTTAGCACGCGTTACCCACGCATTAACCCTCTCGCGGCTTTGTAAAAGGGTCCCCTAAAACTTTCAGCAGAATGGCACAGTCCCTCTCTCTTCATCGCCTCAAACTTAGGGGACGGGAATGGAAAAAGCTAAATTGTGGCCACTTATTCTGCTTAGAGTTTAACACGGCCAAGGGTGAAGGAAGAAAAACATGAACTGGAAGAATACTATGGGAATTCTTATTTCCATAAGTGAACCACAAGAAATAAAACCCACAAAACACTCCTGTGACCAAAGCATAAACTGCCAAGAGGACATGCTGGGTTAAGCTTGTGCTGGGGGATCAGAATGAGCTATGGAAACTGAGCTCAACACATCCTGCTGTCAACAAATTAAGGCCAAGTGAGTGTGATCCCTTGATAACAGTTGATTAGAAGACATGAATTTCACATCACAGGTTGCCAGGCCAATCATGCATAAGCTGCTAATTAACTCCAGTCAGAGAGGGATGCTGCAAATCTTTATCTATTTATTTATTTATTGCATTTGTACCCCACATTATCCCGCCTTTTTGCAGGCTCAATGTGGCTTACAGAGTAAGGTTCTGATAAAGTCAGTACATGATTTAAATACAGTTGATCATAAGCTGAGGTAAAAGAGGATTTAGATAGGCGGATGTTGGGTAGGTTGTGTGAGAAGTGTTTTAGGTGTGCTTGGGAGGTTTGGGGGATGGTTTGTATTATTGAGGGTGACTTTTGTAAGCTTTGTTAAAGAGGTGTGTTTTCAGAGCTTTGCGGAAGCTGGTTAGATTGTTCATGGATTTCAGGGCCTTGGGTAGCGCATTCCAAAACTGTGTGCTTTTGTATGCAAAGGTCGTAGCATAAGCCTGTTTATATTTCACTCCTTTGCAGCTGGGGAAATTCAGATTGAGGAATTTGCGGGCCGATCTTTTGGCGTTTCTGGGCAGTAGGTCCACTAGGTTTAGCATATAGAGCGGGGCGTCTGCGTGAATGATCTTGTGCAGATCTTGAACTCAATACGTTCCTTGAGCGTCCATGGCCATCTTCCTAGCTTTGTCAGATCAAATGTAATGGTTCCCAAACCTGGTCCTGGAGGCACCTCCAGCCAGTCAGGTTTTCAGATATCCACAATGAATATTCATGAGAGAGATCTGCATGAAGTGGAGGAGGTGCATGCAAATCTCTCTCATGAATATTCATTGTGGATATCCTGAAACCTGACTGGCTAGGGGTGCCTCCAGGACCAGGTTTGTGAATCACTGGCATAGAGAAAGAGAAATGAGGCTTATTTGACAATTTTCTTCCTTTAGTCCTATCAGAGCAGTTCATAACTTGTGGGCTGAGCCTGCCAACCAGCAGATGTGTGAAGACAGAGATTCTAGAATCCTTGGCGCTACCCTTTAAGGGAACCATGCCGCCTGAGGTCTTCAATATTTGATTAGCAAAGCAGTGGTTATAAGATTCCCCTTGCTTCTGAAGGTAATTTTCAGCAAACATTGAAGAAAGGTAGCTAAACTTTGAAAACAATTCACAATAACAATAAATGAGGAGAACTAGAAATCAATAGCGATTATATACATAAACACTGGCAGGGCTTCTGGACTGTTTTATTTATTTTGTTACATTTGTACCCTGGCTTTCTCACTATGGCAGGCTCAATGCGGTGGGTAATGGAGGGTTAAGTGACTTGCCCAGAGTCACAAGGAGCTGCCTGTGCCAGAAATTGAACTCAGTTCCTCAGGACCAAAGTCCACCACCCTAGCCACTAGGCCACTCCTAGTAGGTAGGACTAAAGGAAAGAAAAATGAACAGGTAAGCATAATTTCTCCTTCCTTAGCATCCTTACCAGACCAATCCAGAACTTGTGGGATGAAGCAAAGCAATCTTAAAAAGGTGGGACTGAGAGACTCCTGCTCTAATAACCTGCACCCTAAAAGCTACATCAAGCCTGTAATATCTTGCAAAAGTATAGAGAGACCACCAAGTTGCCACTCTACAAATGCCAAGGATTCTGCTCATGAGGCTGAAATACCTCTTATTGAATAGCAATATGCTTTCAACGATATTGGAGGCTTCTTTGTGTTGTAGGCTAAAGAGATCATCTCTTTAAACCAGCGAGCAATAGTAGACTTAAGAGAGTGCTTCATCTTCCTTTGACCCTCCAAAGAGACTAACAATCTGTCTGACCGTCCCTAAGGCTGGGCCTGCAGCACTGGTGCCACAAACGATCTTCCTTTGGCCCAGACCTCCCTATCTGTCCACACTCTCCACAAAGCAGGGGCGGCCCCAGTGGTGTGCTGGAGCAGGCTCTCACAGGCTCTCGAGAGCCATTGTTAAGTTTTAAGAATTTGGGAGCCGGTTCTCCATGGCTACTTTAACAAATGGATCCCAAAATGTGGGTTTGGGCCCCTCCTGAATTCTCTTTTACTTTGCTGGCGAGAGAGAGCCCCCTGTTAACAATTTACCAGCACACCCCTGGGCGGCCCCCTGCTGCCTCCGCCTTTGTTTCTTTCATCCCCTCATGCACACTACAGCCCCCACCTTTGTTCCAGCATCCTGTCCTGCACACTACAGCCCCCACCTTTGTTTCCAGCATCCTGTCCTGCACACTACGGCTCCCACCTTTGTTTCAGTCCCCCTCATGCACACTACAGCCCCCACCTTTGTTTCCAGCATCCTGTCCTGCACACTACAGCTCCCACCTTTGTTTCCAGCATCCTGTCCTGCACACTACAGCTCCCACCTTTGTTTCAAGTCCCCCTCCTGCACACTACAGCCTCCACCTTTGTTTCCAGCACCCCCCCCCCCCCCGGCGCACTACAGCACCCCCCCAGCCTCAGTGGGCCCTCCCCAGGCCTACATTGAAGGGCCCTGGTGTCCTAGTGGCCTCCGGGGGTAAGAAAGGACCCTACTACTTCCTGCCTGCTGCTCTATCCAGCACCACCGCTTGTTCTTTGTGGCTGATGAAACTTCCTGCAGTAGTGTTGTGGGACTCAGCAATATTGTGATACTGCCGCAGGAAGTCTCAGCAGCCATTTGAAGGCACGGCAGTGGGAAGGAAAGAGTGGGGTTCTTTCTGCCACCATAGAGGCCACTAGACCACCACAGCCCTTAGCCCACGGAGGGCCCACTGAGGCTTGGGGAGACCGTAGTGTGCAGGAGGGGAGCAGCATTGGGCCCGCCAGAGCCTCTGGGCCCTCAGGCACTGCCCAGTTGCCCATATGGTCAGTCTGTCCCTGCCCCAAAGGCGTACCTCTCCGGGCTACCACCATTGGGTTCAAACAGGCTCTTTCCTGTCCCTGCTCTCAGGTTGGGATCCTCTGTTTCCCACCTGGAGCGCTCCTTCATTTCACGTTAATGCTTGGACTTGCAAAAGCCTCTTTTTAGTTTAGCCTTAGTTTCTTGAACCCATCCAGGATACCCCCCTCTCCACAAGGGTCCGGGCAGGGTAGAAGCAACCAAAGAATCTTGTGCTCTACCCAACAATTTAACTCCAAACTCCTCCACTACTGTCAATCAACAGCTAGGAACATTTCCCTCAGCACTTTCCACAAAACACTCCCGTTGTGGCTGAGCCTTTCATTCTCCCTTTACCACCCAACTTCCCTCCCTCCCCCAGCGACTCTAGGGAGGGGTTGCCATTACTTAGTAAACCCCATTATAATGGGAGATGGCATGGTAAACTCTAAAATACCCCCTTTAAATGGTAGTTTGTGAAATTCTAGAGGCAGCTGAACAACTCGGTTTAAAAAAAAACGCAGGCTTGAAATGCTCGCAATAATCATAATCTTATTTCAATCCAATGTATAAGAACTAATTCCATCTATTCTTATGTTCAATTCCTAGCTACTATATAATGTTAAGTCAGCAGGAAATAAAACCTGTTTGATTAAAGATTGGATTGGTGAGCATCAGCCTGGATATCTCTAACTGAAGATGATCCTTGAATAAGTGAAATCTGCCCAGTAGGCTATCATTATCTAGATGTGGTAAAAAGGGTAGAGGAATCTACAAAACAATATTAAAAGTTTCACTGGTAGATTCTTTGAATACTGCTGATCTTGAGATTTTTTCTTGTCAAATAAAGGGATTCCTCTTTCTCTCTTGCTTGCATTTTATGCTACTGTCTGCCTGGAAAATGGCCAAAGTCATGTTCTCTTTTTTATAATTTTGCCTTTAAAAACTCTTTTTCTTGTAATCTGATCTTAGGAGATATTAATTTGCACTTAAATAAATGTCACGTGCCAAAACAGCTGATCGTTTCCTTTTTTATCATCTTTGAATTATTATACCCCTATCATTTCCATAACATAGTAACATAGTAGATGACAGCAGAAAAAAGACCTGCACGGTCCATCCAGTCTGCCCAACAAGACAACTCATGTGTGCTACTTTTGTGTATACCCTACTTTGATTTGTACCTGTGCTCCTCATGGCACAGACCATATAAGTCTGCCCAGCACTATCCCCGCCTCCCAACCACCAGCCCCGCCTCCCACCACCGGCTCTGCTATCCAATCTCCATAACCCATGAAAAAGGTCATCAGTTGCACCTGATTACTTTGGAGACAGTGTCCTGTCTGTTCAAAAATATTAAGCTAAGATATTATCGGGAGAGTTCCTTATGGTCAGATCACTATGATTGCTCTTTAATATTCAGTGGCAGGAATTTAAAAGATTTTTAGAACCTCATATGGCAAGGGGAGACATGATAGAGGTATATAAAATAATGAGTGGAGTGGAACAGGTGGATGTGAAGCATCTGTTCACGCTTTCCAAAATACTAGGACTAGGGGGCATGCGATGAAACTACAGTAGTAAATTTAAAACAAATCGGAGAAATTTTTCTTCACCCAACGTGTAATTAAACTCTGGAATTCGTTGCCGGAGAAAGTGGTGAAGGCGGTTAGCTTAGCAGAGTTTAAAAAGGGGTTGGACGGTTTCCTAAAGGACAAGTCCATAAACGCTACTAAACGGACTTGGAAAAATCCAAAATTCCAGGAAAACATGTATAGAATGTTTGCACGTTTGGGAAGCTTGCCAGGTGCCCTTGGCCTGGATTGGCCGCTGTCGTGGACAGGATGCTGGGCTCGATGGACCCTTGGTTTTTCCCAGTATGGCATTACTTATGTACTTATGTAAGTTATATCCCATATAATAAAAAGCACCTCCCACGTTCTGAAGCTGACTCCGTGGCACTTAAACCTTGAGGCATTCGTGCTCGCCATCTCACGAATTGACTCAGTACTTCCTGGTACGTCACCAGCGACACTGACCAACCACATGAAAGCAGCACGAGGCACACCAACGGACTGAAAAAACAGCCCAAACAGCGTGCTGCCCGAACGTCAACGACACATAACCGCCGTGAACACTGCCGGTAAAGCCGGTAAACCCACCTCACAGACACAATCGACAACACACCCCCCCCCCCCCCCCCGTGCTCTGTCACTCGCCCCTCCCGAGATGCCACTGGACCCCGTCCCTGGCCGCAGCCCCCTCATCCACTCTCCTCCAATGCACACTGCCACAGACCTCCGACTTCGGACCCCCGCCTTCTCCTCTCCGACTTCGGACCTCCCCCACTGACTCCCTCGTGAATCGTGTTCAATCCCCCCTTACTCTCCCCCCTCCCGTCACGACTCGCCTCTGGACGTAGAGGACCCCACCCTCTCCCCCCGCGTTCAAGAGTCTTGTCCCTCCGTTACACCCTGCCTCCTTTCCACTTGCAGGCACCATTCCTCCATCGTGGTGTACAGCGAATGGCAGCAGCTAAACAAAGCGCCCAGGCTCGGCCCTTCTCTTACAGATGATGCATAATACTGTGGCCCGCTTCTATGTGGCGCATGACGATCAGACCAGGCATCCCCACTATTATTTCACCTCCATGGGTACATTTTAAAGTTCTCTGTCTCGTTCACAAGGCCTACTGTTCACACTTCCAAAAATACTAGGACTAGGGGGGCATGCAATGAAGCTACAATGTAGTAAATTTAAAATGAATCGGAGAAAAATTTTCTTCACTCAATGTGTAATTAAACTATGGAATTCGTTGCCACGAATGTGGTAAAGGTGGTTAGCAGCGGAGTTAAAAAGGTTGGATGGCTTCCTAAAGGAAAAGTCCATAGACCATTATAAATGGACTTGGGGAAAATCCATTATTTCTGGGACAAGCAGTATAAAATGTTGTATTTTTGGGATCTTGCCAGGTATTCGTGATCTGGATTTGCCACTGTTGGAAACAGGATGCTGGGCTTGATGGACCTTTGGTCTTTCCCAGTATGGCAATACTTATGTACTTATGTACTACCAGGGCTTACCTGTCCTCTCGTAGTATACCCTACACCCCTGCACATGCACTAAGATCTTTGGATGTCCATCCCATCCCCATGTCTCTCCTACCTTGAATCCACTAGGCATTCTTTCTTGCACCTCAATTATGGAGCAATCTCCCACCCTAAATACATGCTAGAACAATCTTAGTCCGAATTTAAAGTTTTGGTAAACTTTTTCGAGGCAAACTTCAGACTATGGTCTAACGCGTCTCAGCTCACATATAGTAACATAGTAGATGACGGCAGAAAAAGACCTGCACGGTCCATCTAGTCTGCCACGATAAACTCATGTGTATACCTTACCTTGATTTGTACCTGTCTTTTACAGGGCACAGACCGTATAAGTCTGTGCAGCAGTATTTCCCGCCTCCCAACCACCAGTCCCGCCTCCCATCACCGGCTCCGGCACAGACCCCGTATGTCTGCCCTCCCCCATCCTAGCCTCTCAACCACCAACCCTCTTCCCCCGCCACCCTTTTTCAGCTAAGCTTCTGTGGATCCATTCCTTCTGCACAGGATTCCTTTATGCCTGTCCCACGCATGTTTGAATTCCGTTACCGTTTTCATCTCCACCACCTCCCGCGGAGGGCATTCCAAGCGTTCACCACCCTCTCCGTGAAGAAATACTTGGTGTTCTCCGATAACCCCGACCTCACTTGTATATGGTTTTTTTTAAATCCTTGTACCCTATATTTAGTATATAGTAAATGACGGCAGATAAAGACCTGTATGGCCCATCCAGTCTGCCCAACAAGATAAACTCATTTTACATGGTATGTGATACTTTATATGTATACCGAGTTTGATTTGATTTCTCGGGGCAAAGACCATAGAAGTCTGCCCAGTACTGTTCTTGTACTAAGTTCTGAAGCTAACATTGAAGCCCCTTAAAATTTATACTCCAGCCCATCCCAATCTATTCAGTCACAATCAGGGCATAGATGGTAGAAGTCTGCCCAGCCCATTTTGTTTCCAATTACCGGCGTCGCCACCCAAACTCCACTAAGATTCTGTAGATCCATTCCTTCTAAACAGGATTCCTTTGTGTTTATCCCACACATGTTTGAATTCCATTACTTTTCATCTCCACCACCTCCTGCGGGACGGCATTCTACATATCCACCGCCCTCTCCATAAAAAAATGCTTCCTGACATTAGTCCTGAGTCTGCTCCCCTTCAACCTCAATTCATGTCCACTAGTTCTACCACCTTCCCGTCTCTGGAAAAGGTTCAATTGCAGATTAATACCTTTCAAATATTTAAACGTCTGTATCATATCATCCTGGTTTTCCTTTCCTCCAAGGTATACATGTTCACATAGGAGCCGACTCTGTGGGTGCTGTGGTGCTTGAGCACCCCCAATATTGAGAAAATTCCTTATATGTGTCCAGGGAGGGGTTATTTCCACTGGGCTTAGCACCCCCAATAATTTTGAAAAGTTGGCTCCTATGCCAGGTCAGCAAGTATGGTTGTTTGTTTTTTATTTTTACATTCTTGTATCCCACTCATCCAAAAACAGGTTTCAGTTCAAAATGGCTTACAAATTATTTTCTGGTTGGTTGTTACAATTTTGTTCTTACATTTCACATTTTGTGTTGGTACGTGTGTTGATGATTTACAGTTTCTGTTTGCACTTTGGTTTGGTCCTGTAGTGTTGATTTATGATTTGTATTTGGGACGGACATTGGTGACTTAGTTATTTATAGCAGAGTTTTTTAAAGAGGTGTGTTTTCGTTCTTTCCTGAAGTGTAGATAGTTTGTGATGCTTCTTGTGATCTTTGGTATTGAGCGAGTTTCACCATTTGGAACCCAGATAGTTGAAACTGGCTTTGTAAATAGAATTGTATGTTATATTTGACAGTTGAGTAGGTGAAGAAGGAGGTAGTTTCTGGCTTCAGGCTTGCGTTTCTTGGGGGGATAGTTCAACCATGTTTATCATATATTCTGGTAACTGACCAAAATATTTTATGGATGATAGTGCATGCTTTGAAGATCAGTCTTGCCTTGATAGGTAGCCAGTGTACTGTTTCAAGTGTGTGTGTGTGGTGGGGGGGGGGGGGGGGGGTTAATTTTTGTATTTTGATTTCTTGAAAATTAGTCTTATTGCCGTATTTTGGACTGTTTGCAGCATTTTCAGTTCACTTTCCTTGCATCCTTTGTATGCTGCATTGCAATAGTCTAGTTGCGATAGTATCATCGATTCACCTATAATTCGGAATGATTGCCTGAATAATTGTTTTGAAACTAGTCTCTGATCCTTTGCAGTTTCCATAATGTTCTGAAGCATTTGGTTGTTGCTGCTATTTGACTATCTAGTGTTAGGTGTTTGTCAAGAGTAATTCCCAGTGTTTTTAACCGTGTTCCAATTTAGTATGTTTGCTGGTTGATTCCTTTCCTTATTTATTTTAATTGACTGTGTAAACCACATTGACCTGCGAATCACACTGTGACTTAGACCAGTTCCTTATATCTTGTTTAACTGTACAAAGAACTTGCCTTGAGTTTAGCCACCCTTTATTTATTCCAACTGACTCTGCACCACCCATCTTGGTCCCCATCTATATATCTGCACTTGGCCCTTCAGCTATATGGTAAGCTGTATTGTAGAAAAGCATTAGTATCGTAGCTCTAATGTGTGCTTAATAGATATTTCATTAGTATTATCCTGACATTGTATTATATCTGTAATTTGAATTTCTGATACTGTTTCATAGAGAGAGGTGTGACCAGCAGAAGGAAAGAGGTTTTAATACCCCTGTATAAGATGTTGGTGAGGCCCCACTGGAGTACTGTGGTCAGTTTTGGAGGCCGTATCTTGCGAAGGATGTTAAAAAAATGGAAGCGGTGCAAAGAAAAGCTACGAGAATGGTATGGGATTTGCGTTGCAAGACGTATGATGAGAGACTTGTTGATCTGAACATGTATACCCTGGAGGAAAGGAGAAAGGGGTGATATGATACAGACGTTCAAATATTTGAAAGGTATTAATCCGCAAACGAACCTTTTCCGGAGATGGGAAGGCGGTAGAACGAGAGGACATGAAATGAGATTGAAGGGGGGCAGACTCAAGAAAAATGTCAGGAAGTATTATTTCATGGAGGAATGGTGGATACTTGAAATGCCCTCCCGCGGGAGGTGGTGGAGATGAAAATGGTAACAGAATTCAAACATGCGTGGGATAAACATAAAGGATCCTGCTCAGAAGAAAGGGATCCCCAGAAGCTTAGCAGAGATTGGGTGGCACTATAGCACTGCGTGAGTCTGGTAGCGCCTTGGAAATGTTGAGTAGTAGTAGTAGAGCTGGGGGGGAGGCGCGGCTGGTGGTTGGGAGGTGGGGCTAGAGCTGGGCAGACTTATACGGTCTGTGCCCTGACAATGGCAGATACAAATCAAGGAAGGTATACACAAAAAGTACACATGAAATTATCTTGTTGGGCAGACTGGATGGACCGTGCAGGTCTTTTTCTGCCGTCATCTACTTTACTATGTTATTGTTAGTGCTATTATTAGATTTTAAATTGTTGTTTTCAAACTTACTACTACTAATCATTTCTATAGCGCTACTAGACGTACAGAGCAATGTACATATTATATGCAGGTATCTTGTCTGTCCTAGATGTCTCACAATCTTAGGGCCCCTGTTATACTGCATGCTAAAAAATTTGAGCACCTACAACTAGCTTAGTAAACAGGGACCTAAGTTTTTTTGTACCTTGGGCAATGGAGGTTAAGTGACTTGTCCAAGGTCACAAGGAGCTGCAGTGGGAATTGAACCCAGGTTGCTAGGATCAAAGTCTACTGCATTGACCATTGGGCTACTCCTCCTTGGTCATTTTACAATTGTAAGTTTGATGTTAACTGTACCTGCTTACACCGCCTTGGGGGATTCTTCATAAAGGCAGTTAACAGATTCCAATAAATAAAATAATAATAAATATAAAGCTGGGATAAATTTGCATACATATTCATTGTGGATATCCTAAAAAGCTCTGCTGGATTTGTCCTGAGGACTGGATTGTTGAGCGAGCAGGCTAGCAGGCCTATTACTGCCACCTATTGTGTAGAGTTTACTACCTAATCTGAGATATCATGTTTGAATAGAACAGGTGTCTCATATGAGTCTTTACTTGATTTTCTTTTATCATTCTTAGCATTTGCTTTATCGGGGGGCGCCTCCGTTCTCCCTACCAGATGCAAAATCTATAAAGCATACAGCTTGCAAAATACTGGCAATTAGCTGAACTCATTTATCCCCTTTCTCTTCGGCTGGTGTAATTAACCACACTTGCACAGAATTGCAGCCTCAGTTTTGCAGAATTATTCAAGGCAATTTTCTCTTCTTGATAAATTCACTAGAGTCAAACAATGGTGTTCTTGCATGAGATAATCTTAAGAAATGCTCAGCTGGATATTTCACACACTGAGGAGCAACACTCTTGGGAGGCAGGTTGGAAGAACATCATATGCTCAACTCTCTCCACCCCAAACCCCAGAGAAAAAAGGGCATCCACAAAGCCTTAAATAGATATATATTAGTGCTTGGAGCAAGCAGCTGTATTTGCATATCCTTCTTTACTCTGATCCCTGCTCTTCTCTCCCTCCACTCTGACCCCAGTGGCCTGAAAGGTTTATAATCATTTCTTGATCATTTTTCCGCAGCCTTCATAGTTGACTGTTGGGTGTCTCTCCGTACTCTATTTCATATATCGTTTATCGTTATTAGGTTTGATATACCGTTTCTCATTGAATGACAAATCGAAGCGGTTTACAAAATAAATATACATTTAGATAAAGAAAGGAATGCCATAATATGATAGAAAACAGTCAGGAACTCAAGACCAAGCTGGCATAATCATACTTCCAAGGGCAATCAAACCATTAAGTTTGAAAAGAGACAAAAACACTCCAAGATTATTCATACTTTTAACAATAGTTCCTATAACACCCACCAACCAAAGAGAAGGCAAAAGTGCGAGAGGTCAAACACCTACATAACACTACTTAAAAGATCACCTCATTGCCACACCAAAGCTACCCCCAGCACTCCCAGACCACCCTTGGGAACTTTAGGACTGGTGAATGCCAGATCAGCTACAAAAAAATCCTCGGTGATCAATGATGCCATACATAAACAGCATCTTGAACATCCTAGGAATAAGTGAAACCTGGCTAGATGAAAGTGGGGGTTTACAACTGGCTGAAATATGCTCAATAGGTTTCAACATCCAGCATCAACCATGACCAGTAAGACGGGGTGGAAGGGTAGCAGTCTTGATTCAGGACACATCAAACTAAGCAGAATATCCATTCCCCAGCTACATGAATCTGAATCTCTTGTAATCCAACTCGAAGAGGATAAACCAATCTGGTATACACCACCTCATAACAACACATTATCTGTGCAAGAACTCCTAGACCTGATTACTCAAGTGACCCTGAATTACCCTAGGCTGGTGATCATGGGAGACTTAATCTACATATCGAAACCCCAGATACCACCACAGCTGCCTTTGTGGACACGATGACAGCACTACGATTTACGCAGGTGATCAATTCTCCAATCCACAAAAAGGGTCACATACTAGACTTGCTATTCTACAAAGGGGTGGATAGCCCAGAATTCTGGGACAACAGTATTGAAATAAAACCCCTATCATAGTCAGACCATTCTCCCTAAGTGACCACTGAAACAAATGACACCTCGCAGAGTTTGGAAGGAGAGCAGAGACAAAAAAAGCTGACTGATGAGAATTTCCTAGAGGCCTTGGACTATCGACATGTGGATGAAAAGACAACTACAGTGTCAGAACAGGTTGACATCAGGAATACACACTTAGCCAAGACCCTAGAGAAAATAGCACCACTAAAAAAGATCTTATGCCCCACTCACAAACGCTCACCTTGGTTTTCTCCAGAACTTCGGATCCTTAAATGCGAAGGACGAAAACTGGAAAGGAGATGGCGCAAATCTCCCCTGGATGCAGATAGGCTAAACTGCAGGAAGCACATAGCAAAGTACCGCCAAGCATTACCAGCAACCAAAAAACAGTTTCTCTCAATGCATTGCACAGCCTGCCAATTCAACCAAGCAGCTGCTCATAGTAAACAGCCTACTGCAACCCCCACAACAGAACCAGCCTGCCCAGTCTAAACTGAACTGCAATGATTTTTCTGCATACTTTGCCAACAAAATTAGAAGTCTCCGCCAGGATTTACAGGCAAACCCACCCAGTCCCCAACCAGTCAAACAGAGGTGTACAAACTCGTCCCTTCCTAACAGAGACAGATGGGACACTTTTAACCCAATGACAGAGGAGAGCCTTGACAAAATCCTGAGACCTTTGACCAACTACCTGCTCCCTCGATCCCTGTCCATCAAAGATAGTGCAGCAGGCAAGTATGGACCTTAATGAAGGCGCCATAAAAAATGTGAATACCTCTTTCTAATGGGCAACTACCAACAGCATTAAAAAGGGCAGTGGTTCGCCCTCTGCTGAAGAAAAACAACCTTGACCAGGACAAACTTGAAAGTTACAGGCCAGTATCCAACATCCTGTTTGTAGGGAAACTCATAGAACAAACAGTCTATGTTCAACTTAATGATTGGCTAGAAAAGAGAAACTGGTAGATCCATGTCAGTCTGGATTCAGACCCGGTTATGGAACAGAAACAGTCCTTGTATCCCTACTAGATGATCTTCACGAAACAGAGACAAGGGATTCGCCTCAATGTTAGTACTGCTAGATTTCTCAGCAGCTTTTGACACGTTGGATCATGATATCTTGATAGCACGACTGACAGAAACAGGTATCAGTGGAAGAGTGGTTCAGATCCTATCTATCAGACAGGCAACAATCCATAATGTTTAGTAGCAACTCATCACCACCATGGACACTGACCTGCAAGGTACCACAAGGATCGATACTGTCACCTATTCTGTTCAGTATCTACCTCAAGCCACTAGCTGAGCTGATTCGGTCAATGGACACTCAGTTCTACATCTATGCGGATGATGTGCAGGTACTCATACCAATTGAACCTGACTTACCTACAGCCTTGAAACTGATTACCTGTCTAACATCAATTCAAGAATGGGCTAAACACAACAAACTTTGCCTGAACCCAAGTAAAACCGAGCTTCTCTGGTTCCCTAACACAAGTGGATACATACCTGACATCAACATCCCGTTTGGGAAGTACGAACTCCCCCTCAAATCACAAGTCAGGAACCTTGGAATACAGTTAGATTCAACACTAACTCTGATTCCCCAAATCCAAGCAACCTTCAAGAGCTGCTTCTACTATTTGAGACAGCTATGCTGCCTCTCTCCTTACATGGAGAAGGTAAATCTTATCCCAGTTGTGCATGCCATGGTAACATTAAGACTGGATTACTGCAATGCAATATACAATGGTCTGACTACAAACTCCAGTTGATTCAGAATACAGCAGCAAGACTCATAGAAGGTTGCAAGCAACATGACCACATCACATAAGTACATAAGGGAAATGGGACTTGATATACTGCCTTTCTGAGGTTTTTGCAACTACATTCAAAGCAGTTTACATATATCAAGTACTTATTTTGTACCAGGGGCAATGGAGGGTTAAGTGACTTGCCTAGAGTCACAAGGAGCTGCAGTGGGAATTGAACTCAGTTCCCCAGGATGAAATCCACCGCACTAACCACTAGGCTACTCCTCCACTCCAAATATTGCCACACTAGGACAGACTAAAGGTCCATCAAGCCCAACATCCTGTTTCAAGCACAAATGACCGCAAGATCCCAAAAAGCTCAATACATTTTATGCTGCTTATCCCAGAAGTAAACAGTGGATTTTTCCCCAAATCAGTTTAATAATGGTCTATGGAATTTTCCTTTGGGAAGCCGTCCAGACCCTTTTTAAACCCCGCTAAGCTAACCACCTTTACCACATTCTGTGGCAATGAATTCTAGAGTTTAATTATACGTAATTAATTTACTACTTTATAGCTTCATTGCATGCCCCCTAGTCCTAGTATTTTTGGAAAGAGTAAACAAATGATTCACGTCTACCCGTTCCACTTCACTCATTATTTTATAGACCTCTATCTTATCTCCCCTCAGCCGTTTCTTCTCCAAGCTGAAAAGCCCTAGATGCTTCAACCTTTCCTCATAGGGAAATCGTCCCATCCCCTTTATCATTTTCGGCGCCCTTCTCTGTACCTTTCTAATTCCACTATATATTTTTGAGATGCGGCAACCAGAATTGAACACAATATTTGAGGTGCGGTCACACATGGACCGATACAAAGGCATTATAACATCCTCACTTTTGTTTTCCATTTTTGGAAAAACTTCATTGGCTACCAGTACAATACAGAGCTAAATTTAAAACTTTATGTCTGATCTTCAAGGCCCTGAAAGGAAATGACCCTGAGTACCTGAAGAATAGGATGATCCTCCACACACCGCCAAGGAGACTAAGGTCCTCCGAAGGACTATCACTAACCACACCCTCTCCAAAAGACATTACACGATGTGATACCCGCAAACTAGCCTTCTCCGGAATAGCCCCCATACTCTGGAATGCACTGCCTGAAAGCTGCGCTTAACACAAGACTATCTCTGCTTCAGGAAGCAGGTGAAAGCTTGGCTCTTCAACCAGGCCTTTAATGGAAGAACTAACTAACATGTTAGTCTCACTCACACCCAGGGAGTGACTCGGGCTGCATATACTGCAGCAGGACATGTTTATCCACTCTTACCTAGCTGAGCTAAGATAATATTTAGCCTCATATGCACTTTCTTTAAATCAATCACCTTACTTTCTAACTCTTCCTACTTTCTTTCCTATCCTAGGGGAAATGGGACTTGATATACCACCTTTCTGAAGTTTTTGTACATTCAAAGCAGTTTACATATATCAGGTACTTATTATTTTTTACCTGGGACAATGGAGGGTTAAGTGACTTACCAGAATCACAAGGAGCTGCAGTGGGAATCGAACTCAGTTCCCCAGAATCAAGGTCCACTGCACTAACCACTGGGCTACTACTCCTCCACTGGCAACATTCCATGTAGAAGCCTGCCCTTGCAGATCAGCAATGTAGGACGTCAGACCCACAGAAACAGAGGCCTGCGTGGCTGCGTTGCTGATCTGCAAGGGCAGGCTTCTACATGGAATGTTGCTAGTGGAATAGCAACATTCCATGTAGAATCTCAAATAGGGAGAGGGAAATAGTGGGACTTGACATAGCTTTTCTGAGGTTTTTGCAACTACATTCAAAGCGGTTTACATATATTCAGGTACTTATTTTGTACCAGGGGCAATGGAGGGTTTAGTGACTTGCCCAGAGTCACAAGGAGCTGCAGTGGGAATCGAACCCAGTTCCCCAGAATCAAAGTCCGCTGCACTAAACACTAGGCTACTCCTCCACTAGCAACATTCCATGTAGAAGCCTGCCCTTGCAGATCACCAATGCGGCCGCGCAGACTTTGTTTCTGCGAGTCTGACATCCTGCACGTATGTGCAGGACGTCAGACTCACAGAAAAAGAAGCCTGTGCGGCTGCGTTACTGATCTGCAAGGGCAGGCTTCTACATGGAATGTTGCTAGTGGAATAGCAACATTCCATGTAGAATCTCAAATAGGGAAAGGGAACTGGGACTTGATACACTGCCTTTCTGAGGTTTTTGCAACTACATTCAAAGCGGTTTACATATATTCAGGTACTTATTTTGTGTTGCATGTGTTATATGTTACATCTTGCTTTACCTTCACTATCAATTATAATGTTCTATTACATATTGTGTTAACATTGTAAGTAGTATACTATCCTGCTTATAATCGAACGAGAATAACGCCCAAGTTCCGACCTAATCGGGAGATGGGCGTTCTTCTCACAAAAACAAATAAAGCGGCATAATCGAAAGCCGAACTTTGGACGCTTTCAACTGCACTCCGTCGCGGATGCGGACAAAGTTGACGGGGGAGTGTCGGAGGCGTGGTGAAGGCGGAACTGGGGCGTGGTTATCACCCGAACAGAGATGGGCGCCCTTCGCCGATAATGGATGCGTTTGTAGCTAGAATTTAGGGCACTTTTCCTGGACCCTGTTTTTTGACGAATAAGGCCCCAAAAAGTGCCCTAAATGACCAGATGACCCCCAGAGGGAGTCGGGGATGACCTCCCTGACTCCCCAGTGGTCACTAACCCCCTCCCACCACAACAAATGATGTTTCACAACTTTTTACTTTCACCCTCAAATGTCATACCCTCCTCCCAAGCAGCAGTATGCAGGTCCCTGGAACAGTTGTTAGGGGGTGCAGTGGACGTCAGGCAGGTGGACCCAGGCCCATCCCCCCCTACCTGTTACAATTGTGCTGCTTAATGCTACTAGTCGTCCAACCCCCCCCAAACCCCCTGTACCCACATGTAGGTGCCCCCCTTCACCGCTTAGGGCTATAGTACTGGTGTAGACTTGTGGGCAGTGGGTTTTGAGGGGGATTTGGGGGGCTCACACCCAAGGGAAGGGTGCTATGCACCTGGGAGCTCTTTTACCTTTTTTTTTTGTTTTTGTAAAAGTGCCCCCTAGGGTGCCGGTTGGTGTCCTGGCATGTGAGGGGGACCAGTGCACTATGAATCCTGGCCCCTCCCACGAACAAATGCCTTGCATTTATTCGTTTTTGAGCTGGGCGATTTCATTTTCCATTATCGGTGAAAAGCAAAAACGCCCAGCTCACACCTTGGCGAATAAAGCATGGGCGTCTATTTTTTTTAAAAAATACGGTTCACTCCGCCCCTTCACGGACCCGTTCTCGGAGATTAACGCCCATGGAGATAGGCGTTTCTGGTCGATTATGCCCCTCCAAGCCATACTTGGTATTATTTTTGAATATTTTTACTGCTGTAATTGCCTATTGCTCATGTTTGATTTATTCTTACTGTACACCGCCTTGAGTGAATTCTTTCAAAAAGGCGGTAAATAAATCCTAATAAATACGTTTAAACTTAAGTAAGCCTATCCCCCATCACAGATAACCGTACCGGAACAGCCCTCAATATTCAAAAGCTAATTCAAAAAAATAAGTTTTAGAGATGATCGAAAGGCAGAGTATGAGCTTTCCAGACGCAGCTGCTTGGAAGTTAATTCCAAAGCACGGGATCGAGGAAGAAAAATGCATAAGAACGTGTACAATCCCAGCATGCTTTAGAAGGATGAGGTAGGACAAGCCTGTTGGCCAGCATTTTGCTTAGCTTCTTCAGGGTCTGAACAATGGGGAGATTACGACAGCCTATATGCTACTAGTAGACAGCAGTAGGAAGCATATAACCTGTCGTAATCTCCCCATTTGGACTCTGAAGCAGCTAAGCGAAAATCTGGCCAACATTGGTCCTGGGAGAAAGGAGACTGGCTCGAGGATTTGCAGGGTAGCGCTCTACATATGTTGACTTTAAGACAAGATAAGTACAACCCCTAATAGAGACTGACTGATATTGGATATTATAGAGCTGAACGTTGCTCTTTTGGGGATTTTTAATAAGATTTTTGTTTTTCAAGGACATTAAATTATATATTAGTTTTGATATATTTAAGAGTATAAATTAAGGGACAGTTTTTCAGCTGATGATGAAGAGTAGATTATGTGATAATATTTAGCTCTATTAACCTTCAGGTTTGGAGCGCTTTGAGGTTTTTTTCCCTTGCCTTGAACATTAAAATCACCTTTTTTGACAAGGGTCTCCAGTTCTGAGTGGATCACTTTGTTTATGATGTTTTCTATAAGGAAGTTGTGATTTTACACCCTTGTTTTTTGTTGTTGTTGTTGTTGTAGATATTAGTCACCTTCACTACATCCTCCTATGACAGGTTCAATTATGGACAATATGGGGAGGAAAAGAAACCTTTCTGTGATTTATTTTCAATCTGCTGGGTTGTGCCCTAATTAAACAGATTAAACTGTTTAATTAGCTCCAGACGTGGGTGTACAATTTGTATAATTAAGCCCAGGTTAATTCAAATTTCAGTAGCTGAGCTGGTCTTGTGGCAACCTATAAACTTGATGGTTAGTTTTCCCATTCCTGATACAGTAATACTCAGTACAGCTTTCCGCGGGAGACATCATCCCAATCCAGGTCCCCCACACCTGTCCTCGTCCTATCCATGCAAACGATTCCGGGATGTCTCCAATCTCATCTCTATTCCCCTCCTCCCCCCCTCTTTCCTCCCCCTCTCATGTACTCTGTGGAATGCCCGCTCGGTCTGCAAACAAACTTTCCTTCACCAACGATCTCTTCATCTCTCGTTCCCTTCAACTGCTCGCCCTAACTGAGACCTGGCTCACCCCTGATGACTCCTGCCTCAATCGCGGCCCTATGCCATGGAGGTTATCTCTCTCCCACACTCCCCGCCCAGTTGGCTGCGGTGGAGGCGTCGGGTTACTTCTCTCGCCCTCCTGTAGTTTCCAACCCCTCCTCCTACCGCAGTCTCACTGCTTCTCATCCTTTGAAGTCCACTCCATCTGTCTATTCTACCCGCTGCCACTCAGAGTTGCAGTCATTTACCGCCCCCCTGATAATCCCTCTCTTCCATCCTCACTGACTTCGATGCCTGGCTTTACTACTACTACTACTACTACTTAGCATTTCTATAGCGCTGCCAGGGTTACGCAGCGCTGTACAAGTTTAAACACGGGGAGGGACAGTCCCTGCTCAAGAGAGCTTACAATCTAACGGTAACAGACTACGTAGTCAGTGTAGTACAGGAATGGGGAAGGTGGTTAGGCGCCAAAAGCAAGGGAGAAGAGATGGGCCTTGAGTAAGGACTTGAAGATGGCAGGGAAGGCGCATGGCGTAAGGGCTCAGGAAGTCTGTTCCAGACATAAGGTGCTGCGAGGCAGAAGGGGCGGAGTCTGGAGTTAGCGGTGATGGAGAAGGGTACAGATAGGAGTGATTTGTCCTGAGAGCGGAGGTTAAGGGTGGGAACATACGGGGAGAGGAGGGTAGAGAGGTAATGGGGGGCAGCAGATTGAGTGCACTTGAAGTCAATAGGAGAAGCTTGAACTGTATACGGTAGTGGATTGGGAGCCAGTGAAGCGACTTGAGGAGAGGGGTGATATGAGAGTATCGGTTAACGCGGTAGATAAGACGTGCGGCGGAATTTGGACAGATTGAAGGGGGGATAGGTGGCTAAGCGGGAGGCCAGCGAGGAGAAGGTTGCAATAGTCAAGACGAGAGGTAGTGAGCGAGTGGAGGAGGGTTCGGGTGGTCTGTTCAGAGAGGAATGGGCGAATTTTGCTAATATTATAGAGGAAGAAGCGACAGGTCTTAGCTGTCTGCTGGATATGGGCAGAGAGGAGAGGGAGGAATCGAAGATGACTCCGAGATTGCGTGCTGAAGAGACGGGGAGGATGAGGGTGTTGTCAACAGAGACAGAAAGTGGGGAAGAGGAGAAGAGGGTTGGGTGGAAAGATAAGGAGCTCAGTCTTTGCCATGTTCAGTTCAGAGATGCCGGTTGGACATCCAGGCAGTGATGTCGGAAAGGCGGCTGAAACTTTGGCCTGTGTTTCAACTGTGATTTCGGGAGTGGAGAGGTAGAGCTGGGTGTCATCGGCATAGAGATGGTACTGGAAACCATGTGATGAGATCACGAGCCTAGGAAAGAGGTGTATATCGAGAAGAGAAGTGGTCCAAGGACAGATCCTTGAGGAACCCCAACAGAGAGCGGGACGGGGTGGCAGAGGAGCCATAGAAGATACTCTGAAGGTGCGTTGGAAAGATACGAGGAGAACCAGAGAGGACGGAGCCCTGGAACCCAAATGGAGGACAGTGTGTCAAGAAGTAAATTATGATTGACGGTATCAAAGGCGGCGGATAGGTTCGAGGAGGATGAGGATGGAATAATGGCCTTTGGATTTGGCGAGGAACAGTCATTGCAGACTTTAGAGAGTGCTGTTTCTGTCGAGTGTAGTGGGTGAACCAGATTGAAGCGGGTCGAGGACAGCCTGAGAGGAGAGGAAGTCAAGGCAACGGCTGTGGACAGCAGTTCAAGTAATTTGGAGAGGAAGGGTAGAAGAGAGATGGGGCGGTAGTTGGAGGGACAGGTGGGGTCAAGTGATGGTTTTTGAGAAGTGGTGTGACTACTGCATGCTTGAAGGTGTCAGGGACAGTAGCAGTGGAGAGAGAGGAGTTGAGGATGTGACAGATTGAGGGGTTAACTGTAGGAGAGATGTTGGTAAGCAGATTGGTGGGAATGGGATCCGAGGAACAGGTGGTGCACTTAGAGGGAAGAAAGGAAGGCGAGCAGTTTCCTCTTCAGGTGATCTCAGGGAAGGATGAAAAGGAGGCCAGGTTAGGTTGGTTGAGGGAGTGGGTTAAGAAGTCACAGGGAGGAGAAGGCTTGGAAGTGAATTCAAGGTTAATCTTCTGCACTTTCCCGTTTTTCTTGAACCCTCATCTCAGTCTCTCATTCTTGGAGACGTTTAACATACACGCTGATGACCAATCCGACTCTCACACGTCTCAGTTTCCTCACTCTGACATCCTCCTTCAACCTCCAGCTGTGCGCCACCACCCCTACTCACCAAAATGGCCATTGTCTTGGACCTCGTACCTCTCCTCTACCCTGCTCACCCTCCAATTTCTATGCCTCAGCTCTTCCTCTCTCTGATCATCACCTGATCACCTTCACACTTCATCACCCCCCCTCAGCCCCACCCAACATTAACCACTACTTCCAGGAACCTCCAGGCTATTGACCCTCCCACCTTATCCTTCAGTATTTCTAATCTCCTCCCCTCCATCATGTCCTCCGAGTCTGTCGACAAAGCTGTCTCCGCTTACAATGCCACTCTCTCCTCTGATCTGGACACCCCTCGCACTATCCATCCCCCATCCCACAAGGCGTACTAATCCCCAGCCCTGGCTGACCCCTTGCATCCGATACCTTCGCTCCTGCGCCCGATCTGCTGAACGTCTCTGGAGAAATCTCACACCCATACCGATTTCCTTCATTACAAATTCATGCTATCCTCCTTCCAGTCCTCCCTATTCGTTGCCAAACAGGACTATTACATCCAATTGACTAATTCTCTCAGCTCCAACCCTCGTCGTCTCTTCGCCACCCCTTAACTCCCTCCTCAAAGTGCCCTCCGCTCCCCCCCCCCCTCACTCTCTCCTCAATCACTGGCTGACTATTTCCTGACAAGGTGCAAAAGATCAACCTTGAGTTCACTACCAAGCCACCTCCTCCTCTTCACCCTTCAACCCACTCCCTCACCAACCAACCCAGGCCTCCTTCTCCTATTTTCCTGATATCAACCGAAGAGGAAACCGCCCACCTTCTTTCCTCCTCGAAATGCACCACTTGTTCCTCTGATCCCATCCCCACCAACTTACTTAACACCATCCCTCCTACTGTCACCCCCCCATCTGTCATATCCTCAACCTCTCTCTCTCCACTGCAACTGTCCCTGACACCTTCAAGCACGCCGTAGTCACACCACTCCTCAAAAAACCATCACTAGACCCTACCTGTCCCTCCAACTACCGCCCAATTTCCCTCCTACCCTTCCTCTCCAAGATACTTGAGCGCCGCCGTTCACGAAGCCGCTGCCTTGATTTTCGCTCCTCTCAATGCCATCCTCGATCCGCTTCAATCCGGTTTTTCGCCCTCTACACTCAACAGAAACAGCGCTCTCTAAAGTCTGTAATGACCTGTTCCTTGTCAAATCCAAAGGTCATTACTCCATCCTCATCCTCCTCGACCTATCTGCCGCTTTTGACACTGTTAATCATGATTACTTCTTGCCACACTGTCCTCATTTGGGTTCCAGGGCTCTGTCCTCTCCTGGTTCTCCTCTTATCTCTTCCACCGTACCTTCAGAGTACATTCTCATGGATCTTCCTCCACCCCCCATCCCGCTCTCTGTTGGAGTTCCCCAGGGATCTGTCCTTGGACCCTTCTTTTTCAATCTACACCTCTTCCCTGGGCTCGCTGATCTCATCTCATGGTTTCCAATATCATCTTTATGCTGACGACGCCTAGCTTTATCTCTCCACACCAGACATCACTGTGGAAACCCAAGCCAAAGTATCGGCCTGCTTATCTGACATTGCTGCCTGGATATCCAACCGCCACCTGAAACTGAACATGGCCAAGACCGAGCTTATCGTCTTTCCACCGAAACCCACTTCTCCTCTTCCCCCACTCTCTATCTCAATCGATAACACCCTCATCCTCCCCGTCTCATCTGCCCGCAACCTCGGTGTCATCTTCGACTCCTCCCTCTCCTTCTCTGCGCATATCCAGCAGATAGCCAAGACCTGTCGATTCTTTTTCTTTAACCTCAGCAAAATTCGCCCTTTCCTCTCTGAGCACACCACCCGAACTTTCATCCACTCTCATTACCTCTCGCCTTGACTACTGCAACCTACTCCTCATTGGCCTCCCACTTAACCATCTATCCCCCCTTCAATCCGTTCAGAACACTGCCGCACGTCTTATATTCCGCCTAGACCGATTTGCTCATATCACCCCTCTCCTCAAGTCACTTTACTGGCTTCCGATCAGATACTGCATACAGTTCAAGCTTCTCCTTCTTACCTACAAATGCACTCAGTCTGCAGCCCCTCATTACCTCTCTACCCTCATCTCCCCTTACGTTCCCTCCCGAAACCTCCGCTCACAGGACAAATCCCTCCTCTCAGTACCCTTCTCCACCACCGCAACTCCAGGCTCCCCTTTCTGCCTCACCTCACCCTATGCTTGGAATAAACTTCCTGAGCCCTTGCGCCAAGCCCCCTCCCTACCCATCTTCAAATCCTTGCTCAAAGCCCACCTCTTCACTGTTGCCTTTGGCACCTAACCTTTATACCTTTTCATGAAATCTAGACTGCCCCAATTTGACTGACTGTACATTTGTCCTTTAGATTGTAAGCTCCTTGAGCAGGGACTGTCCTTCCATGTTAAACTGTACAGCGCTGCGTAACCCTAGTAGCGCTTTAGAAATGTTAAGTAGTAGTAGTAGCTGAGCTGGTCTGTGGCAACCTATAAACTTGATGGTTAGTCTTCCCATTCCTGATACAGTAATACTCAGTACAGCTAATTTCAGGTTTTATCCTGACAGTGAGGTATCCTCTGTGGTCCCCCCCCCCCCCTCCCACCCCCACCACACACACACATTCTTCTCCCACTGTTTTGTTGTTGTTCCATCTCTTTTGGGTTCTTAGACTCTGGAGTAACATTAGAAAATACGCAGAGCCTTTTGTAAATGTGAGGGGGGGGGGGCTTCACTATAAAGAGGGGTTGATGTAGAAAGAGACACATAGACATGTGGCCATGACTGAATTTGCAGTTCCTACCTTGAAATTACTGAAAAAATATACCGCAGTGATGCAGCAACCACTGTGCATTCAGATTACTTCCATGTTAAAAAGGGTGCATTGTCAGAGTCCCCCTTTGTGTTAGAGGGTTGTGTGACTCAACCAAAAAAAAAAAAGTCCCTGGTAGACTAGTCCCCTTCCCCTACCCAAACTCTCCAGACCCAAGTTACCCACCTGAAACAAGTCAAAAGTGCCCTCTGCTACTGACTCCAACGTTTCAGTCATTCAAAATGGCGGCATCTGACCACTAGTGTTGCATTTCGATGCACCAAATGAAAATCATCTAGGAATAGATGTGTATTTGCCAGTGTGTACAGCAGGAACAGCCATTTCACAAAAAGAGTGGCTTCAATCAGGTTGTTAAACATCTGAGCCCAGAACCTACATGTGTCTTTATTATGCCTGGGGGGTGGGGGAGGGGGGGAGGTTGATGAGATTTGATATACTGTCTTTCTGTGGTTACAGTCAAAATGGTTTACCTATTATATACAGGTACTTATTTTCTACCTGAGGCAATGGAGGGTTAAGTGACTTGCCCAGAGTCACAAGGAGCTACAGCAGGAATTGAACCCAGTCCCTGGTTCTCAGGCTGCTGCACTAACCATTAGGCTGCTCCTAATATTTACTAACCACCTCTATGAAGAAATTCACCCAAGGTGCTGTAAGTACCAGTTTTGCAAATACGTGTGTGGAAGTATCTGATCTTGTAAAACTGCCCATGTAAGAGGACCCAATTAAGGAGCCGAGTTCTAATTATTTTTAGCTCTTTGAGGTGGTTTTTAAGGCCAGGGCGATAAGCACAGTCATTCTCTCACTCACTCTTGAAAACCCCAGGTCCAAACAAGCAGTTAGCTCAGGTGTATGCCTGATTCAGAGGAGGTGTAAGTACCAATGGTAGAGGAGCTGCCTCAGAACAAAAGAGACCAGCGTTCAAATCCCACTGGCGCTCATTGTGGTCTTAGGCAAGTCACTTACCCTCTCTGCTACCTCAAGTACAAACTTAGATTGTAATCCCTCTGGGGACAAGGAAATACATTAGTGTACCTGAATGTAACCCACTGGAAAGGCATGAACTAAATGCTGGTTACTCTTGCTGGAATTCTGCGCAACTGTGAAACGTACAATTCAACATTTTTGTGCAGAATCTACGCTCTAGCTACATGCCACGCCCCACCACACACCCCGCCATGCCCCCTTTCACGCCCTCGCTCCGCCCTCTGCCACGTTTTCCCCTCCCCCATCACACCCCCCATCACTCCCCCTCCCTGTCAGTCCAGAAATCCGGACAAACGGGCAGAGTGGCAAAACCCGCCCGGTTGCCCAGACATGTCCTCAAAAATAGGCCATGTCCGGGTAAATCTGGACATATGGTAACCCTAGTAAAGGCTAGCTCCCCCCCCCCCCCCGAGCCTTGATGGGCCCTCCCTGGGCTTTCCTAAGCATGCCCTGGTGTCTAGTGGCCTCTTCGGGGCCGAAAAGAACCCACTCTTTCCTGTCTGCTGTCACCACTCTCTAGCTGATGCCACCACTACTTCAAAATGGCTGCCAAGACTTTGAGTGGTAATCTAATGAGACTGCTGCAGGAAGGCTCGGTGGCCATTTGCAAAAAAAACGTCAGCACCAGCATAGCAGCAGCGGGCAGGAAAGGGGGGGGAGGTTCGTTCTTGCCCCAAGAGGTACTCCCAATGCAGCTCCTACCCATCAGGGAGTGCAGGGGTGAATGAAAAAAAAAATATGGATGATGTGTGAATGCGGGGGGGGGGGGGAGGCTGTAAAAGTGGATGGAGGGAGGGAGGGGCTATAGGAAAGGTGGAGGGAGGGAGGGCTGTAAAAAGGTGGATGCTATGTGAGGGTCAGGGGGGAGAGGGCCGGTGCTAGGGTTTCTGGAGCCACCACCCCCCCTCGGGTCCAGCATCTTCTTTCTCCTCCCTCCCCTCCCCCTTTTTCAGCCTTAAAAGTTGAAGAACAAAAGTTTTGTTTTTATTTGACAGCTTTTTAATTTATTTGAAAGCTTCTCATATGTAGATATAAATATCATAAGTAGACAACAGTAAGAGGATAACCATACAGGACTCCAAGATGTAAGATCACCGAACATATAAAGAGGAATCCAATAACATTTATATGGAAATATACTGTTTGATTTTAACAAAATATTTCTAAAAAGCAAGGAAAAGACCTCAAAATGCCCGACAGCTTACGTTCAGTTTTCAGCGGCTTTAACTGGGGGCGTGGTGTTCATCACTGGTCATAAAAACCTTGCTTGGAAATAATTATTTTAACAGATAAGTGCTCGACTTTACTTTATCTTTGTAAAGCTGCTTTAGAGCACTTCATGAGAATCAGTGAAGGTTTTTATGAACCAAAGAAAATTTGAAGTTAGTATTGATATTGTCAATATATTTAAAAAAAAATTCTTGTAAAAAGAACAAAATTATTAAAATCTATTTGGAAATAAATTAAAAGTTAAAATAATTCTTTCAAAGCAAGGTTGTTATGACCAGTGATGAACACCACGCCCCCAGTTAAAGCCGCTGAAAACTGAAAGTAAGCGGTCCGGCATTTTGAGGACTTTTCCTTGCTTTTTAGAAATATTTTGTTAAAATCAAACATTATATTTCCATATAAATTTTATTGGATTCCTCTTTATATGTTCGTTCGATATAAATATCATGAAATAAAATTGAATATCACTAAAACTAAGTACATAAGTACATAAGTAGTGCCATACTGGGAAAGACCAAAGGTCCATCTAGCCCAGCATCCTGTCACCGACAGTGGCCAATCCAGGTCAAGGGCACCTGGCACGCTCCCCAAACGTAAAAACATTCCAGACAAGTTATACCTAAAAATGAGGAATTTTTCCAGTCCATTTAATAGCGGTCTATGGACTTGTCCTTTAGGAATCTATCTAACCCCTTTTTAAACTCCGTCAAGCTAACCGCCCGTACCACGTTCTCCGGCAATGAATTCCAGAGTCTAATTACACGTTGGGTGAAGAAAAATTTTCTCCAATTCGTTTTAAATTTACCACACTGTAGCTTCAACTCATGCCCTCTAGTCCTAGTATTTTTGGATAGCGTGAACAGTCGCTTCACATCCACCCGATCCATTCCACTCATTATTTTATACACTTCTATCATATCTCCCCTCAGCCGTCTCTTCTCCAAGCTGAAAAGCCCTAGCCTTCTCAGCCTCTCTTCATAGGAAAGTCGTCCCATCCCCACTATCATTTTTCGTCGCCCTTCGCTGTACCTTTTCCAATTCTACTATATCTTTTTTGAGATACGGAGACCAGTACTGAACACAATACTCCAGGTGCGGTCGCACCATGGAGCGATACAACGGCATTATAACATCCGCACACCTGGACTCCATACCCTTCTTAATAACACCCAACATTCTATTCGCTTTCCTAGCCGCAGCAGCACACTGAGCAGAAGGTTTCAGCGTATCATCGACGACGACACCCAGATCCCTTTCTTGATCCGTAACTCCTAACGCGGAACCTTGCAAGACGTAGCTATAATTCGGGTTCCTCTTACCCACATGCATCACTTTGCACTTGTCAACATTGAACTTCATCTGCCACTTGCACGCCCATTCTCCCAGTCTCGCAAGGTCCTCCTGTAATCGTTCACATTCCTCCTGCGACTTGATGACCCTGAATAATTTTGTGTCATCGGCGAATTTAATTACCTCACTAGTTATTCCCATCTCTAGGTCATTTATAAATACATTAAAAAGCAACGGACCCAGCACAGACCCCTGCGGGACCCCACTAACTACCCTCCTCCACTGAGAATACTGGCCACGCAATCCTACTCTCTGCTTCCTATCTTTCAACCAGTTCTTAATCCATAATAATACCCTACCTCCGATTCCATGACTCTGCAATTTCTTCAGGAGTCTTTCGTGCGGCACTTTGTCAACGCCTTCTGAAAATCCAGATATACAATATCAACCGGCTCCCATTGTCCACATGTTTGCTTACCCCCTCAAAAAAATGCATTAGATTGGTGAGGCAAGACTTCCCTTCACTAAATCCGTGCTGACTTTGTCTCATCAGTCCATGTTTTTGTATATGCTCTGCAATTTTATTCTTAATAATAGCCTCCACCATCTTGCCCGTTTATCGGGTCCTATCGCGCGCGCTCGCGCTCCACCTCCCCTGGTGGAAACAGCACTAATAAAGGCTGTATTTCGTGTTCCTTTTTCTACACTGTTCTAAATTTCGTGAGGATATCCTGTTTCTTGATGGGTTCATCTTAACTGTTGTTGTAATTTGCCTTGGGAAGCCTGGTGTTATAAAGATTGGAAATAAAACTAAACTCGTCTTTCATTGGGGCACATGGAATCACATCTTCACCTCATCTCTTTTGTACAAATGGATTATTTATTTAGTACATTTATATCCCACCTTTACCCACAGGTTTGCAGGCTCAAAATGGCTTACAATGTAATGATAAGGCGGTCGCCTGATCAGTTGTTATACATTTACAATCAAATGAGGAACAAGGGAAGAAGAAGAGAGGGAAAGGGCAAGAGAGACTAAAATGGTCCATGAAGATGTTATTAGGAAGGACTGGTGGTTATATGATGAATCCTAGGAATAGGTTATCCGAGATAGGCTGGTCTGAGGTAGAGTCCTGAAGCTGAGATGATTATGAGTGGATTATCAGCTTTCAGCAGGACAGTCTGTAATGGAGAGCTGTGGTAGTACCTTCGAGACTAGTTGAGAGAAGTTTGCCTTCAATGTCACGGAGTGAGGTGAATCGTCTGGACAGACCATGCCGACCCTGCATGGTGGTAATGAAGCTGTAATCCGCCCCTCCAACTGTCCACTCCAGCCCCCATGACAGCTGGCGCAGCGATCCGTTCATTCTCCGGCACCTCCAACAACAAACAGTAGATGGAAAAGTGAAAGAAAAAAGACAGCAGGAGACGAAACCCCCCACCATGAGACGCACTTTCCAAGAGGTCATAACGGTGCAGCTGTTGGTTTTCAACGGCCAGCGATTGAGCGGTGGACTGAGTGTCAGCAGGCACAGACAGAGTATGTCGGGTCAGGGGGGAAATTGCTGTGCAGACGAAGGAAGCAGCCTGAAGGAACAAACAGATGCCCGCTGGCGGTGGCCCAAACGAGGCTCCTGAAGTGGTTCAGACCCTGCTGGGAGGACCAGGGCCGGACCCTCGATACAATCGCGCCGATCCTCTGTCAGACGCTGTGGATGAAAAAGGCCGGATGACAGCAAGATGATAGAGAGAGGGGAACAGGTGAAAATCGGTGATCCGCGGAATGTAAGGAGGCAGATTATTCTGTTTTGAGCATGTTTCATGCACAAGAGGTTTTCAGAAGTCAAAATATTAAAAATAAATATTTTCTTTCATGTAGATCTCTCATTTGCTTAAACACAACTAAATGGGCTTTAAGCTCCTAATGCAGTCCATTCATTTTCTTATATTTTGTCCTCGTGATGACTTACACTTGGCCAAAACCTGCCCCCCCACCACCACCGCAGCCGCCATCCCCCTCCTGTATACTAGAGTCCTACCTTGCTACCCACCCTGATAGTGTAGTGGCCTCTTCGTCAACAGGAATGAATTCCCCTCTTTCCTGCCCGCTGCCGCTACTCCATCTCCGGCTCTCTCCTCTTTTCTCTTCTGTACTGCAGTCACCGCCGCCGTGTTTTCCCAAAATGGCTGCTGAGACTTTGGAAGCCTTGGCAGCCATTTTTAAAATACGGCAGGGCTGTCCTGCAGCACAGAAGAGCAAAGCAGAGGTGGAGTAGCGGCAGCGGGAAGGAAAGAGTGGGATTCATTCTTGCCCTTCTTAGCCGCAGAGGCCACCACACCACCAGGGCGGCCATCAAGGATCAAGGTAGGTCTTGGGAGGGCTGTAGTGTGCGGGAGCAGTGGCCAGTGGAGTGTAGCACACGGGTAAGCATGGCAGTTTCTGGTGCCCCTCGAATGTTGCTGTCCCCTGCCATGTATAACCTGCTTAACGCGTTCCGCCAGCCCTGAGGGGGGCTGTAAGAAAGGTGGATGGATGTAGGTGCAGAGAGGGGAGCTATAAAAAAGGTCGATGCTATGGAACCTGGAGGGTGGCTGGGAAAAATATGGATGGTATCTGTGTACAAGGAGGGAGGCTCTAATATTGGTTAAATTATTTATTTATTATGAGAAACTTGCAGAATTTTCAAATTTTGTGCACAGATTCTTACATTTTTTCCACAGAATTTTGATTTTTTTTTTTTTTGTGGTGCAGAATTCCAGCAGGAGTGTGGTGTAGTCCCTTTTATAATCTATGTTTTCTTCTTACATCATGCTCACATCCTGTCCCCATGGCATTTGTACATACTGTGGAAACACACATGCAAGTAGAGCTTATCCTAAAATCACTACTTACTGAGTAGTTGTCTCTTACATATGTAAATTAGGTTCTGAAATGTTTAAATGTCACCTGACCCTTCTGAAATGGCCTCCTTAACATAGTAACATAGTAACATAGTAGATGACGGCAGAAAAAGACCTGCACGGTCCATCCAGCCTGCCCAACAAGATAAATTCATATGTGCTACTTTTTTATTTGTACTGTCCTCTTCAGTGCACAGACCGTATAAGTCTGGCCAGCCCTATCCCCGCCTCCCAACCACCAACCCTGCCTCCCACCACCAGCTCTGGCACAGACCGTATAAGTCTGCCCAGCACTAGTCCCGCCTCCCAACCACCAACCCCGGCACAGACCGTATAAGTCTGCCCAGCACTAGTCCCGCCGCCCAACCACCAGCCCCGGCACAGACCGTATAAGTCTGCCCAGCACTATCCCCGCCGCCCAACCACCAGCCCCGGCACAGACCGTATATGTCTGCCCAGCACTAGCCCTGCCTCCCAACCACCAGCTCTGCCACCCATTCTAGGCTAAGCTCCTGAAGATCCATTCCTTCTGCACAGGATTCCTTTATGTTTATCCCACGCATGTTTGAATTCCGTTACCGTTTTCATCTCCACCACCTCCTGCGCGAGGGCATTCCAAGCATCCACCACCCTCTCCGTGAAAAAATACTTCCTGACATTCTTCTTGAGTCTGCCCCCCTTCAATCTCATTTCATGCCCTCTCGTTCTACCGCCTTCCCATCTCCCCATCTAGCTTTTTCAGATCCTTTTTCATGTTTTCCACTCCCTCCGGGGTGTCCACTGTGTTACAAATCTTAGTATCATCCGCAAATAGGCAAACTTTACCTTCTAACCCTTCGGCAATGTCACTCACAAATATATTGAACAGAATCGGCCCCAGCACCGATCCCTGAGGCACTCCACTACTCACCTTTCCCTCCTCCGAGCGAACTCCATTCACCACCACCCTCTGGCGTCTGTCCGTCAACCAGTTCCTAATCCAGTTCACCACTTTGGGTCCTATCTTCAGCCCATCCAGTTTATTTAAGAGCCTCCTTAATGTGTTTTATGCATTTGGCTGGTGCAACATACTGTGAATGGGGCAATAGCTGCCAACACTAACCAGGAAAAAAGAGCTGGCTGCATTAATTAATCAACTGGGAGTGAGTGAGCAAACCGAAAGCAGATGTCTGAGGTCGGGCTTAATTACCAATCAGACTTTTCCACTGATTCTGTCAGGAATTTTTCTTCTGTTTTTTTCCTGTCCATGTGGGCCGATGATGGAAATTAAACCCTCCAGGAAAAGCAGAATTTATTTATAACATTTATAAATTACCTCCCTGCATCCAAAGAAGTTAAATTTGCTGACGACACAGTTATTCAAAGTTGTTAAATCACGAGAGGATTGTGAAAAATTACAACAGGACCTTATGAGGCTGGGCGTCTAAATGGCAGATGACATTTAATGTCAGCAAGTGCAAAGTGATGCATGTGGGGAAGAGGAACCCGAACTATAGCTACGTAATGCAAGGTTCCACGTAAGGGATCTCAGCGTCGTTGTTGATCATACGTTGAAACCCTCTGCTCAGTGTGCAGCAGCGGCTTAGAAAGCAAATAAAATGTTAGGTATTATTAGGAAAGGAATGGAAAACAAAAGTGAGGACGTTATAATGCCTTTGTATCGCTCCATGGTGCGACCGCACCTCGAATATTGTGTTCAATTCTGGTCACCTCATCTCAAAAAAGATATAGTGGAATTAGAAAAGGTACAGAGAAGGGCGACGAAAATGATAAAGGGGATGGGACGACTTCCCTATGAGGAAAGGCTGAAGTGTCTAGGACTCTTCAACTTGGAGAAGAGATGACTGAGGGGAGATATGATAGAGGTCTATAAAATAATGAGTGGAATGGAACAGATAGACTTGAATCGTTTGTTTGCTCTTTCCAAAAATACTAGGACTAGAGGGCATGCGATGAAGCTACAAAGTAGTAAATTTAATACGAATCGGAGAAACTTTTTCTTCACTCATCGTGTAATTAAACTCTGGAATTCTTTGCAAGAGAATGTGGTAAAGGCAGTTAGCTTAGCGGGGTTTAAAATGGTCTGGACAGCTTCCTAAAGGAAAAGTCCATAGGCAATTATTAAATTGACTTGGGGAAAATCCACTATTTCTGGGATATGCAGCATAAAGTGTATTGAGCTTTTTTGGGATCTTGCCAAGTATTTGTGACCTGGATTGGCCACTGTTGGAAACAGGATGTTGGGCTTGATGGACCTTTGGTCTGTCCCAGTGTGGCAATACTTATGTACTTATGTAAGTGTACATAAAAACAATCATGCAAACAACAGATTGATGTAAGGATGGGCTCAGTGCAAACATGTTTAGTGCATTTGGGCTTTTTTCATACTTTCATGTGGTTCAGATCACACATTCATTTTAATAAAAGTACATAAGTACATAAGTAATGCCATACTGGGAAAAGACCAAAGGCCCATCAAGCCCAGCATCCTGTCCCCGACAGCGGCCAATCCAGGTCAAGGGCACCTGGCAAGCTTCCCAAACGTACAAACATTCTATACATGTTATTCCCGAAATTGTGGATTTTTCCCAAGTCCATTTAGTAGCGGTCTATGGACTTGTCCTTTAGGAAACCGTCCAAACCCTTTTTAAACTCTGCCAAGCTAACCGCCTTCACCACGTTCTGCGGCAACAAATTCCAGAGTTTAATTATGCGTTGGGTGAAGAAAAACTGCTCATGGATCGAGAAAATAGGCAGAAGCTGGATCCACTGGACAGTCAAGTCTGCGGAGGACCCAGCTTTTACTTATGGATATAGGGCAAGAAATGAAGAAGAAAGGAGGAAAGTAAAGAAATAAATGGAAATGGAGTTAAGAGGACAGATAGCAGCAGAATCAGATACTGGGCCAGCATGATCAGAAAAAAAAAGTCACCAGACAACAAAGGTAGAAAAAATCATTTTATTTTCATTATAGTGTTTGGAATATGTCCACTTTGAGAATCAGGTGCTCAACGTTAAAAGTTTATATTTATTTATTTACTTATGTATGGCATTTTATCCCACATTAGATTGGAACCTGGGATCATTTAATTTTTTTTTCCTGGAGAGAGTAATGCATTGCCCCCCCCCCCCCCCCAGGCCCTCTCCCCAGCTATAGCCAGCTCTGCAATTTTGAGGGGAGGCGCAGAGGTGACCCCTAGCCTGCCCTTCATCCCGGCACCCCTCCCCCATGACCTACCTCTTAGTCCGTATTTGGAGAAGGGAAGACACCCTCCTTCCCTCCTCTTCGGGTGCCTGCTCAAAATGGTGGCACCATGCCCTGCCCAGTGCATTCTGGGATGTGCAGGGTAGGGCTTATCTTCAAGGTTAAAACATATTTGATACACCACAAATCATAAGAGAAATTATGGCGTGCATGATCTGGTGCAGGAGGTAATGGTGCTGTGACCGTTTGATAACAGTGATTATATGATCAGATTTGATATCAGCTCTGGAGTAAGTACACAAAGCAAATCCAATATGTTAGCACTTTCAAAAATGAGAAGAATGGTGAAAAGAAAACTTAGAGGAGTAGCAGGCGTGGATGCTGTTCAAAAATACCATCCTGGAAGCCCAGGTGTGTTATATTCCATGTATTAAGAAAGGAAGAAGGATAATCAAGCGACAGCCGGTATGGTTAAAAAGTACGGTGAAGGAAGCTATTAGAGCTAAAAGAAAACCCTTAAAAAAATGGGAATAATAAGAAACAGCATAAGGAATGGCAAGTCAAATGCAAATCACTGATAAGGAAGGCAAAGAGAAACTTTGAAAAGAAGATTGTGTTGGAGGCAAAAACACATGGTAAAAACGTTTTTAGGTATATTAGAAGCAAGAAGCCGGCAAAAGAATCGGTTGGACCACTAGATGACCGAGGGGTAAAAGGAGCACTCAGGGAAGTCAAAGCCATAGCAGAGAGATTAAATGAATTCTTTGCTTCGGTCTTCACCAAGGAAGATTTGGGAGAGATACCGGTGACAGAAATGGTATTCAAAGGTGATGAGTCAAAGAAACTGAATGAAATCTCTGTAAACCTGTAAAATGTAATAGGGCAATTTGAAAAATTGAAGAGTATCAAATCGCCTGGACTGGCGAACTATTGCAGAACTATTGTTAATAATATGTAATTTATCTTTAAAATCAAGCATGGTACTGGAAGATTGAGGGTGGCCAATGTAACCCCAATTTTTAAAAAAGGTTCTAGAGGTGATTCGAGAAATTATAGATCGGTGAGCCTGATGTCGGGGCCGGGCAAAATGGCAGAGACTATTATAAAGAACAAAATTACAGAACATATTCATAAGCATGGGTTAATGATACAAGGCCAACATTGATTTAGTGAAGGGAAATCTTTCCTCACTAATCTACTACATTTATTTGAAGGAGAGAACAAACGTGGATAAAGGTGAGCCAGTCGATATTGTGTGTCTGGGTTTTCAAAAGGCATTTGACAAAGTACCTCATGAAAGACTCCAGAGGAAGTTAGAGAGTCATGGGATTGGAGGTAGCGTTCTATTGTGGATTCAAAGTGGTTAAAAGATAGAAAACATAGAGTAGGGTTAAATGGTCAGTATTTTCAATGGAGAAGGGTAGATACTACTAGTACTTATCATTTCTAAAGCACTACTAGATGTATGCAGCGCTGCACACTTAGTGGGGTTCCGCAGGGACTGCTGATTTTAAACATATTTATAAATGATCTAGAGATGGCAATAAGTAGTGAGATAATTACGACACAAAGTTATCAATCAAGGTTTGTGAAAAATTACAAGAGGATTTACGAAACTGGGAGACTGGTCATCCAAATGGCAGATGATGATTAATGTGAGCAAGTGCAAAGTGATGCATGTGGGAAAGAGGAACCCGAACTATAGATGGAAGATTTCACATTAGGAGCCACCGACCAGGAAAAGCATCTAGGTGTCATCATTGATGA
The DNA here is from genome assembly GCF_901765095.1 of Microcaecilia unicolor. NCBI lineage: Eukaryota > Metazoa > Chordata > Amphibia > Gymnophiona > Siphonopidae > Microcaecilia > Microcaecilia unicolor. The sequence continues at coordinate 657,428,856 of NC_044032.1, forward strand.
TACGTTGAAACCCTCTGCTCAATGTGCAGCGGCGGCTAAGAAAGCAAATAGAATGTTAGGTATTATTAGGAAAGAAATGGAAAGAAAAATGAGGATGTTATAATGCCCTTTTATCGTTCCATGGTGCGATCGTATCTCAAATACTGTGTGGCTGTGTTCGGTTGGGGGGTTAAATTGACCAGGTCTTAACCAGATACATGGATCTATTTCACTAGGCCAGGAGGAAGAATTCCACACACAGTGGAACAAAGCCCCCAAAAAACAAGTAGTGGAGGATAATATCGTGCCTGTTCCTCCTTGTCAAACCTTAGATTCTATATGTGAGGAGTCCAAACGGTTGGAATCTCCAAATTGACAGAACACAACAATCAACTTTGAAGAAGGAGGAAAAAGACAGTAAAGCTATGAATAGACTTTTCATCTTTTCAAGGAGGTTTTTTGACCAATGAATGAGACTGTGAGCTGTGGATGGAATAAATGGAGTTTTCAATAAAGCCAAGAAGTATATCGTCTTTTTCCTCCTTCTTCAATGTTGATGATTGTGTTCTGTCAATTTGGAGATTCACACTGTTTGGACTCCTCACATATACAATCTAAGGTTTGGCAAGGAGTAAGAAGCAAGATATTATCCTCCACTACTTGGTTTCTTTTTGGACCAAGGCTAGGAGGTCATGCTATTTTTTTTTTTATTACATTTGTACCCTGCGCTTTCCCACTCATGGCAGGCTCAATGCGGCTTACATGGGGCAATGGAGGGTTAAGTGACTTGCCCAGAGTCACAAGGAGCTGCCTGTGCCTGAAGTGGGAATTCAACTCAGTTCCTCAGTTCCCCAGGACCAAAGTCCACCACCCTAACCACTAGGCCACTCCTCCACTGTTGCTACTATTTGAGATTCTACATGGAATGTTGCTATTCCACTAGAAGTCGGCCCTTGCAGATCACCAATGTGCAGGACGTCAGACTCACAGAAACAGAAGCCTGCGCAGCCTTCTACATGGAATGTTGCTAGTGGAATAGCAACATTCCATGTAGAATCTCCAATAGTAGCAACATTCCATGTAGAATCTCCAATAGTATCTATTTTATTTTTGTTACATTTGTACCCTGCGCTTTCCAACTCATGGCAGGCTCAATGTGGCTTACATGGGGCAATGGAGGGTTAAGTGACTTGCCCAGAGTCACAAGGAGCTGCCTGTGCTTGAAATGGGAATTGAACTCAGTTCCCCAGGACCAAAGTCCACCACCCTAACCACTAGGCCACTCCTATGCCATTTCCCCTTCACCTTCAGTGTAAGGTGCTGGATGGCATCAGTTTAACCACTTGATTATTTATACTCTGCCAGCGGACAAGCTTCCAACCCATCACTCATCCTCTCAGGCCCTGAGGTTCTACACACTCTGCTTATCAGAATTGCTACAGCCTTATCATGAAAGGTTCTCCCCGGTTTGCTGTGTCTCTGCTCTACAAAGTGTGTACATCAGTTGAAGTCAGTCACTTGATTGTCTGCAGGAAGTTTGCTCTGTTAACATGCGGACAGAAGATGTCTTCATACAGTGCATTCATTACCAGGGAGACACAGTAAGCATTCATGTAAGCATTCATTGTGTTACAAGGCGCCAGGCAAGTAACAATTTAGAAGAGGGAATGTATGCCGGCTGGGACTGGACTTGGACATCCCTTGTCTAAAGGCAGCGGCAAGCGTTCTTTGCTGGCCACAGTGTCCTTTGCGCTAGAAGGTGATTTGCTAGACTCACTTACCAAGCAATGATGTTTCTCAACTATGTACAAGGCTTATGTCCTTATTTAAAATACTTCCCATAAGACTTAAAGGCATTTCTTTGCATAGGGGGTTATTCGGTAACTGAATGGTTAGTTATTTTTTAAATTATTTCTTAGGATTTATTTAGAATTCACACAAGGCGGTGTACAAACGGTAACGGAATTCAAACATGCGTGGGATCAACATAAAGGAATCCTGTTCAGAAGGAAAGGATCCTCAGGAGCTTAACCGAGATTGGATAGCAGAGCCGGTAGTGGGAGGCGGGGCTGGAGGTTGGGAGGCGGGGATAGCGCGGGGCAGACTTATACGGTCTGTGCCAGAGCCAGTGGTGGGAGGCGGGACTGGAGGTTGGGAGGCAGGGATAGCGCTGGGCAGACTTATACGGTCTGTGCCAGAGCCAGTGGTGGGAGGTCGGGACTGGAGGTTGGGAGGCAGGGATAGCGCTGGGCAGACTTATACGGTCTGTGCCAGAGCCAGTGGTGGGAGGCGGGACTGGAGGTTGGGAGGCAGGGATAGCGCTGGGCAGACTTATACGGTCTGTGCCAGAGCCAGTGGTGGGAGGCGGGACTGGAGGTTGGGAGGCAGGGATAGCGCTGGGCAGACTTATACGGTCTGTGCCAGAGCCGGTGGTGGGAGGCGGGGCTAGAGCTGGGCAGACTTATACGGTCTATGCCCTGAAGAGCACAGGTACAAATCAAAATAGGGTATACACAAAAGTAGCACACATGAGTTGTCTTGTTGGGCAGACTGGATGGACCGTGCAGGTCTTTTTCTGCCGTCATCTACTATGTTACTATGTTACAATATGAATAAATCAAACATAAGCAATAGACAATTACAGCAGTAAAAATATTCAAGTAACAATAGAAAGTATGACATAGTTTACTACTTACAATGTCAACACAATATGTAATAGAACATTTTAATAGACACTGTAGGGTAGAAAGCAAAAATGGAACATCTAGATAGGTAATGGTGCTGTTAGTAAATGACCCCCGTAACATCTGTTAAGTAAATAGTAGATTTTCAGCTCCAAACATGTATACACCAGGACGCAAAGGACCCCATTTACAATAGATATGGGAGGTGGTGGAGATGAAAACGGTAACGGAATTCAAAAATGTGTGGGATAAACATAAAGGAATCCTGTTCGGAAGGAAGGGATCCTCAGAAGCTTAGCTGAGATTGGGTGGCTGAGCCGGTGGGGGGGAGGCAGGGCTGGTGGTTGGGCCTTGTTCTGGGCAGACTCCTACGGTCTGTGCCCTGAAAATGGCAGAAACAAATCAAGGTCAGGTATGCAGATAAAGTAGCACATATGAGTTTAAATTGTTGGGCAGACTAGATGGACCGTGCAGGTCTTTTTCTGCCGTCATCTACTATGTTATATTACTCTGTACAAGATTTCTGCTTGCGTGCTCATAGAGCAATAAAAACCATTGAAAAGATCCTAATAATATTTGGATCATGTGGTTTTTGCTAAAATCAATTCAGGATGTATGTTTCTTTTTACCACACTGTCACGTGTATTCTGCTCGCGCCTGTTGTGTACAGGGTCTCGTGAAAACAAAGCAAGCTTTATTACTATTGCCGTTTCCAAATACAGTACATACTGGTACCCTCTCCTGACATCAGCACTGGGTAACACAGCTGCAGTTCAGAAATACTACAGGGTTAGTACCTCTTGTGCTCGTCAGAGAGCCCAAAGCTGGACAAAAGCCTCAGGCACATGCACAGGAGAGTTTCATAGTGAGCTCAGCTCTTGTGCGCAGGCACCGGAGCAAAGCACACAATAGCGCCTTTAAATATAAGCTTTTCAATTTTTTCTTTTTACTTGAAAGGCTTATATTTAAGTGCAGAAAACAGGTGCCAACATGTGCTTTCACTTTCAGGTTTGCTCGGACTCTTGCACATTTATTTCTTAATACCGGCGCTTACAGGCTTGCACGGGCTTTCTTCGACTTCCGAAAGAAATCAAAACCGGCAGATTTTAAAGAAAGAATCATGAGAAATCCTCTCTTCAAAAACCCTAACGGCTGTTCCAAGCTGGCGTTAGGTTTGTAGCGGTAAGGGCGGCTTTGTTTTCTGCGCTGTTCTCTGAAAATTGGCAGGGAATAGGAAATGACCTCACTAACTTCCTTTTGACTACATTTGCTCAATATTATTTGCACTAATCTTTGGCGTGCACACAGCTCTCCGAGCATTCTGCACTCGCTAACGCTGGCGTTAGTCTGGCGCTAATTGCCTCTAGTACCGGTGTTACATTTTGAACATCGGCCTGTAAGAGAGCAGTGAAAAGAGATCACATGAAAAGCAAACCCTTCTCGGAGCCCAAGCAAGGCAATCTGTATACATCTGCGTTCAAGCACAAAGCAGATCAACTGTGCAGGCTTGAGAGAGAGCAGCAGAAAAAGTTTCTGCAGGAGCCCCCAGCCCTGGAGCCACCCACACATCAGTTTGCATTACTCACCCCATTCTGGAAGCTTTGCAGTTCACTGACAAGGTATTGTTCACAGTCCAGGAGCCTCTGACTTGCACAGTAAACTCCCACATAAGTCTGCAGCATGTCCATGAAACAAACACATTTATTGCCCCCTTTTCTGGAACTGCTATTAAAGGAATCCCTCGGATTTCTCTAGCTCTGCCTGTGACAGTGTGAGGCCGAAATTTCACTTTTTCCTATTCTTGTGCCAGATCTTCTCCAAAGGTTTCTTGAGCAAGGAGACCTGGATGCCCTCCTCCGTGCCAGGGAAGAGCTGGCCTTTCTAGCCTCCTTGACGAGCAAAGGGAGACCCCTTGACTGCACGCTGTTTTCCAGAGAGAAGGATAAACTCCCAAGCTCTTTCTCAGGCTACATCTAGCCTTTTTTTTTTTTTTTTAATGAAAGTATTTTTAACACAGCCCTGTTTAACCCTGAATTCTCACACTGGATCATCACAAAGGCACGAGCTGTAGGATGAGAAATAATGGTCTTAAGATACAATGAAGGAGATTTGGAAAAGAGGTTTAAGATGGGTTTTCTACCTGCATGAGAGCAGTTAAGTACTGGAATAAGTACTCTGTAGAGGTGGCCACACCTCTGTGAATGCAGGGGCACTTTTTCACCCAAATTTTCCCACTATTGAGCTAAGATGCCATGAGACTTCATTCACAAAGATCCAGGGATTTCCATAACCCTCTCCCTCACCTAGAATAACTTATTGCAATTAGGTCCTTGATCAGAGTCACAGATAACATAACTCCCTTTGGTACAATGTGCAACCTAAGTCTGGCTTCAGTGCTTGAAACTCTTTTCCTGCCATCAGGACTCCAATATTCAAAGAAAGTCAGCCACCTGACCTAGCTGTAGGTGTCTAAAATTAGGTGAATTTTCAGCTACACTTAGAAGCTTGGGACTAGGGCAGAGGACTTGAATTAAAAAATGTATTAAACCTGACACAGTCTTCAGTAGGAAATGTAAAAGCCTCTGGAATGATATGAGGAACAATAATTTATTCTGCTTTACCAAGAATATCATTTTCATTGCCTTTAATAATTTATAAGGTGCCTGTTTGACATTACTAAGGGGTAAATAGCATATACACACATAATGCACATAGGAGCTCATTTTCAAAAGAAAAAAAAAACATCTAAAAAGTGGCATGCAGCAGCACAAAAACGTCCAAATCAGTATTTCAAAACCTATTTTTCAGACGTTTTTCTATGCTGTTCGTCTGTGGTGCGTCCAAATCTCAAGAGGGCGTATCAGGGGCACGTTAAGGGCGGGATTTGGGCATTCCTAAGACTTAGATATTTTTCAACCATAATTAAACTAAACTAAAACTACGACATTTGAGCTAAACCAGTTTTTATAAAGAATAAGGCACAAAAAGGTGCCCTAAATGACATCAGGGATGCCCCCCCCAATAGTCACTGATCCCCTCCCACCCCCACAAATTGTGAATAAAAAGGTAAAATTATGTATCATACCTGATAATTTTCTTTCCATTAATCATAGCAGATCAATCCATAGACTGGTGGGTTGTGTCCATCTACCAGCAGGTGGAGATAGAGAGCAATCTTTTGCCTCCCTATATGTGGTCATGTGCTGCCGGAAACTCCTCAGTATGTCGATATCAAAGCTCCATCCGCAGGACTCAGCACTTAGAGAATTACACCCACAAAGGGACACTCTGCCCAGCTCACCACCGCCGAAGCGGAGGAGGAGAATCCGTCCAGCTCATCCCCGCGGAGCGGAGGAGGGACACCACACCCGCCGATGCGGGGGGATCTGGCTTATCCTGCTACCGCAACCGCAGGAGGAGCTGGCTTACCCCAAACACCTCCGAAGCGGGAGGGATACAAAGCTACCCTACTGCCGCACGAAGCGGGAGGGAGCGCCGGCATAATTTAGTTACCAATCCAGCCTCCGCCGAAACGGGGGGAAAGGAATGCAGCAGCTCACTGTAACACAGAATCGTTTCAACTCGAGGAAAATCCTGTTCTCCTGAACAGGAACTGAAGAACACACTGGAACCTGAAATATAACCAGAACAACAAACAATACAGATATCTGGGGGGGGACTATGGATTGATCTGCTATGATTAATGGAAAGAAAATTATCAGGTATGATACATAATTTTACCTTCCATTTCATCAAGCAGATCAATCCATAGACTGGTGGGATGTACCAAAGCAGTACTCACCCAGGGCGGGACATGGAAATCCCTGAATGCAACACGGAAGCTCCAAACCGGGCCTCGGCCCGAGCAGCCACATCCAAGCGGTAATGCCGCGAGAAGGTATGAGCCGACGCCCAAGTTGCCGCTTTACAAATCTCTTCCAAGGAGACGGATCTGGTCTCCGCCATCGATGCCGCTTGTGCTCTAGTAGAGTGGGCCTTCAGCTGAATAGGCGGAATCTTCCTCGCAGCCACATAAGCTGCTGCAATCGTCTCCTTGACCCACTGTGCCACGGTAGGTTTAGATGCCTGCAGACCCTTACGAGGGCCTGCGAACAGCACGAACAGGTGATCCGACTTCCGGAAGTCATTGGTCACTTCCAAGTATCTGATGATGACTCGTCTCACATCCAGACATTTGAGAGCAGGGTACTCCTCTGGGTAATCCTCCCTGCGAAAGGAGGGTAGACAGAGCTGCTGATTCACATGGAAACGAGAAACAATCTTGGGCAGAAAGGAAGGCACTGGGCGAATCGACACTCCTGCCTCAGTGAACCGCAGGAACGGCTCTCGACACAAGAGTGCCTGGATCTCAGAGACTCTTCTGGCTGACGTGATGGCTACCAAAAAAAAAAAACGCTTTCAACGTCAGGTCCTTCAGCGATGCCCTCAACAAGGGCTCAAAGGGCGGCTTCTGCAAGGCCCGAAGCACCAGATTGAGATTCCACGTAGGCACTATCGAGTGCAGGGGAGGGCGCAGGTGATTAACTCCTTTGAGAAAGCGCACCACATCTGGCTGTGACGCCAGGGAAGCGCCCTTCAGGCGGCTCCTGAAGCAAGCTAAAGCCGCCACTTGGACTTTCAGGGAACAGAGTGACAGGCCTTTCTCCAGACCCTCTTGCAGGAATGCCAACACTGCCGATATTGGAGCAGTGGAGGGCGATAGAGAGCCTGCCTTGCACCACGATGTAAAGGTACGCCAAATCCTGGCGTAAGTAGTAGAAGTAGAGAGTTTCCTCGCTCTCAGCATAGTGGAGATGACCTTGTCTGAGAAGCCCTTCTTCCTCAGCTGCTTCCGCTCAAGAACCAGGCCGTAAGACCAAAGGGGGAGGGATCCTCCATCACCACGGGACCCTGATGTAAGAGGCCCCGCTCCGCTGGCAGCCTCAGAGGGCCATCCACTGCGAGCCTAATTAAGTCCGCATAACAGGGACGTCTGGGCCAATCCGGACCCACCAGGATTACCCGGCCCGGATGCTTTGCCACCCGGCCTAGCACTCTGCCCATCATGGGCCAGGGTGGGAACACATAGAGGAGCTCCTGTGTTGGCCACTGCTGGAGAAGAGCATCGACTCCCAGAGATCGAGGGTCCCGTCCTCTGCTGAAGAACTGCGGCACTTGACAGTTTGCCGAGGACGCCATCAGATCCAGGCTCGGCGGGCCCCAGCGCCTCGTGATGTCCAAGAACGCCCAAGCCGACAGCTGCCACTCTCCTGGATCCAGAGTATGGCAACTCAGGAAGTCCGCCTTGACATTCATGACTCCCGCAATGTGGGCCGCCGACAGCTGTTCCAGATTCGCTTCTGCCCACAGGCATAGCTTCATGGCCTCCTTGGCTAGAGGAGCGCTCCTGGTACCTCCCTGGCGATTGACATATGCCACTGCCGTGGCATTGTCGGACAGGACCCGTACTGGCCTCAGCACCAGGACCGGGAGAAGCTCCCAAAGCGCCAACCGAATGGCTCGGAGTTCCAGGAGGTTGCTAATCTGTTTTGCCTCTGCAGGCGACCAGAGGCCGTGCGCTGTCCTCCCCAGGCAGTGGGCTCCCCAGCCCGTCAAGCAGGCGTCCATCCGACCACCCACTCCGGGATTGTGAGGGGCATTCCTGCGGACAGTTTGTCTGGCCTCAGCCACCAATCCAACGCCTTGCGCACCGTTGGATCCAAAGGAAGGCGTTACAGCGTAATCCTCCGATACTGGAGTCCACCGCCGCAGCAGGGAGTGCTGTAGGGGTCTCATATGGGCCCTTGGCCCAGGGCACTACTTCCATCGTGGCCGTCATGGAGCCCAGAAGCTGCACATAGTCCCAAGCTCGAAGAGTGGAGGCTGATAGGAACTGGTCCACCTGGGCCCGAAGCTTGGCGCTCCGGTTGTCCGGCAGGAACACTCTGCCTGCTAGGGTGTCGAATCGGACTCCCAAGTACTCCAGGGACTGAGTCGGGCGCAGCTGACTTTTCTCCCAGTTGATGACCCATCCCAGGGAGCTCAGAAGGGCAATCACCCTGTCCGTAGCCTTCCCACACTCTGCATAAGAGGGGGCCCGGATCAACCAGTCGTCCAGATAGGGATGGACTTGTACTCCTTCCTTGCGGAGGTAAGCCGCGATGACCACCATCACTTTGGAGAAGGTCCGCGGGGCAGTGGCCAACCCGAAAGGGAGGGCTCTGAACTGGAAGTGTCGGCCCAGGACTGCGAAGCGCAGGAAGCGCTGAGGAGGCCAGATGGGAATATGTAAGTAAGCTTCCTTGATGTCCAAGGATTCCAGGAATTCCCCTTTCTTCACCGCAGCTATTACAGAGCGGATAGTCTCCATCCGGAAGTGCTGGACCTTCAAGGCCCGATTGACTCCCTTGAGGTCGAGAATAGGTCGAACAGAGCCTTCTATCTTTGGCACCACAAAGTAAATGGAGTAACGCCCCTTGCCAAGTTGATCTACTGGCACCGGGACCCACCGCGCCCAGGCAGATCAGGTTGTTCAAAGTCTGCTGTACGGCAGCTGCTTTGACATGGGACTTTCAGGGAGAGTTTACAAACCCGTCTCTCAAGGGCCGGCAGAACTCTAGCTTGTAGCCGTCTCTGATGACTTCCAGAACCAAGCGTCTGAAGTTACCCTGGTCCACTCGCCCAGGAATGAGGACAACCTTCCTCCTATCTGCACTGGGTCATGGACCAGGTCCCCGTCATTGGGTACGCGACCCTGGGGAAGGCCGGAGGACGAACCTCCGGGTCGGCGGTCCCTGCAAAAGGAATGCTGCTTGGGGGAGAAGTTCCGTTTGAAGGAAGCAGAGGCAGAGGAGCCTGACTTGCCCGGGCAGTACCGACGGGCTTCCTGGAACCGGCCCTTGGAGGAACCAGGGCGAGCACTGCTGGCATGAGTCCTGACCTCCGGCAACCTCTTGCCCTGGGACGTGCCGAGCTCCGTCACGATCATGTCCAGCTCGTCCCCAAAGAGCAGCTTGCCTTTAAAAGGCAACTTGGCTAGGCGAGATTTAGAGGCATGGTCAGCCGACCAATGCTTAAGCCAGAGCCACCGCCGCGCAGAGACGGTCTGGGCCATACCTTTTGCCGAGGCTCTCAAAACATCATACAGTAAGTCTGCCAAGTAGGCCAAGCCCAACTCCAGAGTTGGCCATTCCGCCCTCCAGGAAGGATCCGAGGGGGAAGCCCGCTGCAAAACAGTCAGGCACGCCCTGGCCACATAGAAGCCACAAACCAAGGTTTGCAGACTCAGGGCGGCCGCCTCAAAGGACGACTTTAAGGCCGCCTCCATTCTCCTGTCCTGAGCGTCTTTCAGGGCCGTGCCACCTTCCACCGGCAGTGCAGTTTTCTTAGTCACAGCAGTGATTAAGGAATCTACCGTGGGCCAGATAAATGCTTCCCGTTCCCCCTCTGGCAGGGGGTACAGACGGGCATAGCCCTGGCTACTTTCAGGCTTGCTTCTGGGGCATCCCATTGTGTCGAAATTAAGGCCTGCATGGCTTCATGCACGTGGAAGGTTCTAGGCGGGCGCTTCGTTCCCAGCATAATAGAGGAGCCAGCCAAGACTGAGAGCGGGCCTTCCTCTGGAGAGGCAATCTTCAAAATGCTCAAGGCCTGCCCTAGCAGGTTAGGCAAATCCTCCGAGCAAAAAAGACGCACTGCGGAGGGGTCATCCGCTTCATCCGAGCGAGGGTCAGTCTCTTCCATAGAGTCCACAAAGGATCTCTGGGAGAACTCAGACACGCTGCCGTCATCCACATCCGAGGAGACCGAGTCCCCTAGTGGCTGAAAATCCACCCGAGGGCGTTTGAGCACAGAGGCCTCCTCACTCTTATCAGACAAGGGAGCGGGGGGGGGGGGGGGGGGGGGGGGGGGGGGCAGCGTTCTGCATAAGAAAGGCCTGATGCAGCAGCAAAATGAACTCAGGGGAGAAACCCCCTAGCTTGTGCATTTCTGTAGCTTGCGCCGCGGCCCTAGAGGCGCTCTCAACTTGCGATCCCAAGATTGGAGGAGAGGTGTGATGTGCGTCCAAAATGGCGTCCGGCGGAGCCAGCGGGAGGGGGGAGAAAAGGAGGGACTTGGCACCACCAGGTTTGCACTTGCTCATGAAGAGCCCTCAACCCCAGGTACTCAACAAAACCTAAACAATTAGGCTTGGAGACCTAGCCAGAGCTGCTGCTGTGCGACCACACACCTGCTGAGATAGAGAACATACTGAGGAGTTTCCGGCAGCACATGACCACATATAGGGAGGCAAAAGATTGCTCTCTATCTCCACCTGCTGGTAGATGGACACAACCCACCAGTCTATGGATTGATCTGTTTGATGAAATGGAATATGCCTTTACAGCCTTAGATGTTATAGCCAGGTCTATTAGACCAGCATGCAGGTCCCTGGAGTAGTGTGGTGGTGGGTGCAGTGCATTATGGAGTGGAGGACTCGGGTCCCTAACTCCTTCTACCTGTCACACTTGTGGTAGAAACTGTGACTCCTTCGCAATGTCACCAAAACCCTACTGTACCCACATATAGGTGCCCCCTTCACCTATAAGGGCTATTGTAATGCTGTACAGTGGGGGGCAGTAGGCTTTGAGTGGGTTTCGGAGAGCTCAGGGGACAAGATAAGGGAGCAAAGGTGAGATGTGTACCTGGGAGTATTTTTAGGAAGTGCACAGATGTGCCTTTTAGGGTCCCCCATTGGTCTCCTGGGATGTCTGGGAGACCAGTCTACTAAAAATGCTGGCTCCTCCTCCTACATCCAAATGGCTTGATTTTCTACGTTTTGCAACTTATTTGTTTTTTGGTGGGGGTTTTCGAAAATGGACCAAAAAATAAAACATCCAAAGCACAAAACCTTGTTCGAAAACAGTATTTTTGAAAACAAAGATAAACGTTTTTCTTTTTTGAAAATGACCTTTTTTCCTATTCAGATTTGGACATTTTTTACAAAAAGTCCAAAGTCGGACTTAGACATCATATCGGAAAATGCCCCTCATATCACATAATACAAAAACCATTACAATATAATAAGGTAAAAAGTACTCTGAACAAAATATTGGTCCCCATATACCTGCCAAAAAAAGTAAACCTTCAACTTCTTCTTGAAAATTCCAATATAAAATTATACAGTAAAAACTAGGACCATATTTCGATTAAAATTTTTAATGATGATTAATTGTGTCATAAAAATGTTGAATCATGAGTAAATGTACAATTAAAGGTATTTTGTTTATTTCCCACTGTAGCTCCTTGTGACTCTGGGTAAGTCTCTTAAACCTCCATAAAATAAGTACTTGTACATAATATATAAACTGCTTTGATTGTAACCACAGAAAGGTGGTATATCAAAGTCCATCCCCCTTCCCTTCCCTAAAGGGCTGATAATCTCCCTCTCTCCCAGTCTCTCATCCAGCATCTCTCCCTTTCTCTTCCTACCCTCCTTCCCATCTTCCTTCAGGCTATTATCTAGCTTTCTTTCCTGGGGTCTGTTCTCTCTCTCCCTCCCCTTCCTCTATCCCATTGTCCTACACCTTTCCCTCCCTCCCCTCCCCTCCCCTCCACCCCCATGATCACCAATACAAACTTGGTGGTGAGCAAGTTCTTGTGGCTACTGGAGCTCACTGCCTTGCCCATATCTGCCACCGGTGGGCCCTCCTGTTCTGCTTGCAGGTGTGCAGCTCACCCTTCCCTCTCCACCCAGGGTTTGGCTTAAGCCTTCCTCTCAATTTCCTCCCCCCACTGGTCTACCTTAAAGGTAGTCTTCTGTTGGTCTCTAGCAGTGACAGTGTTGCATATACACTGCCCTGCCGTACCCATGCAGAAACAGGAAGTGATGTCAGAGAAGGTGGGATGGGCCAAAGGGAAAGCTTTGGAGCAGGCCACGGGTAGCCTTTGGAAATATAAAATCACAGTGCAATATAGGCAATAGGATAGAGACAGATAAGGAACTTATAGAGGTCAGACCCTCTGCAAGTGAAAGAACAGGTTTTTTTTGTTTGGTTGGTTTTTTTTGTTTGTTCTTTGTTTTTTTGTGTTAGTAGGTTAGAATAAAAAGGGGGTGAAATAGAATAAAGGTGTGAATAGTTTATCAGGAAGATATTAAGAGCAAGACACAGGTAACCTCAGTTACCAATCAAACCAAGTCTGAAAATCTATTTACTTTCTAACTCTTCCTACATTCTTATCTATCTGTATCAGGGGCGTATCTGAACTGCGGCGGTAGGGGGGGCCAGGGCCAGAGAGGGGGGGCACATTATAGCCCCCCCCCCCGCCGCCGCCATTGCCGATCCCCCTCCCCCCAGCCGCTGCCATTGCTAACCCTCCCCCTCCGTTGCTCGCCTACCTTCGCTGGCGGGGGACCCCAACCCCCGCCAGCCGAGGTCCGCGTCCTCCTGCCGCTGCCGGCTGCCTTTGGTCCTTTCATTTTTTCACTGAAGCTGGCGCCGACGAAAAAGTTTCTTTTGAATCTGACGTCGCTGCACGTTGCACGTTGTACGTGCAGGACGTCAGACTCAGAAACAATTTCTGAGTCTGACGTCCTGCACGTACAACGTGCAGCGACGTCAGACTCAAAAGAAACTTTCGTCGGCGCCAGCTTCAATGGAAGAATTAAAGGACCAAAGGCAGCCGGCAGCGGCAGGAGGACGCGGACCTCGGCTGGCGGGGGTTGGGGTCCCCCGCCAGCGAAGGTAGGCGAGCAACGGAGGGGGAGGGTTGGCAGCGGTAGGGGGGTCCAGGGCGAAATCTGCGGGGGCCCAGGCCCCTGAGGCCCCACGCAGATACGCCCCTGATCTGTATGTTACATCTTTGCTTTACCCTTCACTATCAATTATAATGTTCTATTACATATTGTGTGGTGTAAGTAGTATACCATGTCATACTTTGTATTGTTATTTGAATATTTTACCTGCTGCAATTGCTTATTGCTCATGTTTGATCTATTCTTACTGTACACTACCTTTAGTGAATTCCTTCAAAAAGGCGGTAAATAAATCCTAATTAATAATAATAAAATAAAATCACGTTTTGATGCTTACCCCATGCCCAGAATTGACAATCTGGCAGAACAGTTGGGAGGGGCCCAGTATATTTCTACAGTAGCCTCAACTAAGGAGTACTGTCAGATTCCACTTGAGCCAACTTCTAGGGGGAAAATGGCCTTCATTACACCCCAGGGGCTATGCCAGTTCACAGTCCTCTCATTTGGGCTTCATAGGGCCCTGGGATCGTTTCATTTCAAAGAGTCATGAAGAGGGTGTTAAGACCCTGTAAGTCTGATTGCGAGCCCTAGAGCCCAGACCAAGGCCTAAAAATAGGTGTTAGGCCGAGGTGGCCGAGCAGGCGCTACACACTACCACAGCTACCAAGCTCTACACACACACGCAGCAACCAACTTGCACCTCCAGAAAAGGGAAGATAGGGCATTCAGATGGGCCTCACAACCAATCAGGAACCCATTTACTCAGAATTCAAATATACAGGCCTCACGGCCTAACTGGAACCGAATCGTACGTAGGGAGGGGAGAAAGGTAAAAATCGAGGCGGTCCCCACAGGAACTAGAGCACCTGCAACACCTATGGTGTGGGCTAAGGACAAAAAGGAAACGGAATTGACAGACGTATCTACAAGAAACATAAGGCAGTGCCCTAGGCAAGCAAGGAGAAAAGGAAGCCCACACAAAACCACATCAAGCAGTACCCCACAGCACACAAAGGAAATGAGGGACTGCGAAAAAAAAAAAAGATACTGAAGGCAGAAACCCTCAGCAGACAGGAGAGGGAAAAGTCAGCAAAACGGAGTGCGGTGCCTAACACACACCCAGCACAGAAGGAACAGTGCTCAGCAATACAGAAGATAATTACAGCAAAGAAAGGACTGACGGTCACAAAGGAAAAACTGCACCAAGCAGACAACTTCCAGAAACAGGGAAACTCTGCAGACAAAGGGTTAACCAAGTTCAAAACACCCAGGGGCAGATGCACTAAGGTACTCGGAAGAGCCCTTCCCTTACCGATTCCACGGCCATGCATCAAGGAAAGGGAATGCAAATGAGCTGCTCATTGTAGCTTACTTGCATTCTCTATTCCCTCGGAAGCCAGTCAGCCGGTCGAGCATGCGCAGAGCAGCCACGCGTTATGCAATTAGGAAGCACTTCTCTGAAGAGAAAAAAAAAGGACGTCCCTGTTTTTCTTACCTGCCTGAACGGACCACAACCACAGTTCTCTCAACAGTTCCCTCTAAGGTTGTTTTCATCTTTGCACGTCCCGATCCTGGGGGGGGGGGGGGGGAGCGCAAGATGAAAACAACCTTGGAGGGGACTGTTGAGAGAACTGCGGTTGTGGTCAGTTCAGGCAGGTAAGAAAAATATGGACGTCCTTTTTTTTTTTTTTTAATTCAGAGAAGTCCTTCCTAATTGCAGGTAAGAAAAACACGTCCAAGAAGGACGCCCATCACAAAAGCTGCAGGAAGATGTCCAGCTCATGTTAGACGTCCCTGATGAGCACTTGGATGTGGCTAGGCAGTGAAGGACGTCCATAAAGGACGTCCCTGACGAACACTTGGACGTTGTTTTCCTGATTTTTTTTTTTTTTTTTACATTTATAGAAGTTTTTAGAGGCTGCGCAGCCTCAACGAGAGGTACAGAGATTTTCCACGGTTAGGCAATCAGAAAACGGTAGTGCTTCTCATTACAATACGTTTATACACATTGGGGTACTAATTTGCTCATCTGCATTCCGTTTTCGTTAGCTGCTACGGTGATCGGAAAATGGCTCGGAGAAGCATTTAGTGCATGCCACGGTTTACTACTTGCTCGTTAATGGCTCGTTAAGTTTAGTGCATCTGGCCCTGCCAGAGGCAGGAAACACTGCACACAAAGGGTTAAACCAAGCTCATAAAACACAGCTGCCAGAGGCAGGCAACACTGCAGACAACGGGTTAATCGGAAGAACGGGGAAAGAGCAAACAAACAACCTCCAGGAGAGAAACAAAGGTCCCAAGCCTGCTACAAGGACCGGAAGACAAATCAGAATACAAACACAGCACACAAGGGGTAACTCCGAAGGAAAGGGAACCAAAACAAACAAACAGGAACGGGACGAGGAAGGAACTCACCACACAGCACCACAGACAAACAGAGAGAATCCCAGGTGCAAAGTAGAGAGGAAATTAGACACACACTAGAAGCAGCAGGCAGAGAGAGACAGAGCAACAGAAAACTCCAAGCAAGGAAAGGAGTAATCAAACTCCATGAGAGCACAGAGCTATAAGCTCAGACAGAGCGCAGGTAAGGCTTCAGCATAAAAGGAATAACGCCAAAGCAGGGGTTCTAGAGAAAGGTAAGCTAAAGTAGATCAGACTGACATCAGCTCAGTCCCTGACGGGCCAATCAGGAGCAGTTCCAAGCATTCCCTTGTCTGATTAGCGGAATTCTAACAGAATCATAACATCACCCCCCCCCCCCCCCCTCCAATGGACCCCTCTACCTTGGAACCGGAGTTTGGGTTTATGAGGAAAGAGGCGGTGAAAACGTCTAATACTGGAGCATGCACATGAGTAGCGTCCTCCCAGGAGTTTTCTGCTGGTCCATATCCTCTCCAAGCGATGAGATATTGAAGATGTCTCCTGAGGCACCGAGCATATAGGATATCCTGGACTTCGTATTCCCCCTGAGAGGCTGATACAGCAGGACTAGCAGGTAAGATGGTGTCAAGTCTCTCGAGACTTGTATAGCTGTTTCTTAAGAGTTATTTAGCTGTAAGTCTCAATATCTTGAAGTATAAACCCCTAGCACATCAACACACCTAAATCTCCTGTTCTTTTCTGAAGTTCCTTTATTGAATAACATAGATGATTACTCACAGTTAGATGTTCATAAGCACAAAGGAACCCTGCAATTTTGTGAGCTGTATCAGTGGAGAGAAGGTAGAAGTTTAACCAGGATCAGCTCGTTGCAGAAATAAGAAAAGTAGTTCCACAGATAGAGGCAGCTCGGAGTTAGGTGTTTGGGAGTGCAGTACCCTCTTTAGGGAGGGTATTTTCAGGGTGAAAAGACTAGTGCTTTTCCAGAGCTACAACAGGATCATTGCTTTGTCCTGGAGCAAGATGGAATACTGCCCTCCTCATGGGCAGAGGAGGCGGAGCCAGGAGCTCATACAGATTTAGAAAGGAAAGAGTAGAAAGGCCAATAGGGACAAAGCCTGCCCTCGAGTGGCAAGGTCAGCTCTAGGAGGCAGTCCCTGATTGGAGGAAAGGTCATACCTGGCTGACCTCTCAGGACAGAGATAGTAAGAATGGCCAGGAAGTGCTGGCACGTAAACAAAGACGCCAAGCTTGGCTGAGACAGAGGAGTGATCTAAGCAGCATCACAACCAGTAGTAACAGATCTTATACAGACAGGCAAGTGGGGTTGCGTTGTCTGTGAACTACATTACACACAATGCATTGCTCACAAACATATCTTAGCAGTGAAGACTGCAGCAGTCAAGATCTTTAGGAGTAAGAATAGCAGTGAAGGCATTGACACATTTTAGGGTCACACTATTACTAGTGCCAGGCTGTCAGGGGACAGAACAGATGGGTAAGGAACCTCCTCTCAGAACCACTGGTTTGAGCAAAGACACACAAAATGTGTTGCATACCTGTAGAGTGGGTGGTAATTTAAGCTGATAGCATACTGGGTTAACTTGTCTCAAAATGGGGTAAGGACCCACAAATCATGGCGCAAATCGAGAGGAAGGGGTTTTCAGTCGAAGATTATGAGTAGATAACCACACCAAGTCGCCCGGCTGAAAGCGGGGCTCTAATCTCCAATGCTTATCTGCTTGACGTTTCATGCAAGTGGAGCTTAACTGAATTGTCTTCTGGACAAAAGACCAAATGGACTGGAGAGAGGTTACTGTATTAGCAGCTGCTGGAACATCTGAATTTGTCTTCAAAGGAAACGGTATACGGGGATGTCTTCCATACATTATGTAGAATGGGGAAGCGCCTGTAGCCGAGCTCACTCGATAGTTATGGGCAAACTCTGCCCAAGGAAGCAACTGACTCCAGTTATCGTGATGATCAGTACCATACATCCTCAGAAATTGCTTCAAGCACTGATTGATGCGTTCAGTTTGACCGTTGGACTGTGGGTGATATCCAGAGGAAAAGTTTAGCTTCACATCTAGGGCCCGATTCAATGCTCTCCAAAACTTAGAGACAAACTGCAATCCACGGTCAGATGTGATTGATTCTGGTAGGCTGTGAAGACGAAAAATAGACGTGATGAAGTGTTGTGACAACTTTACAGCTGAAGGAAGGTTAGACATGAGTACAAAGTGTACCATTTTGGAGAACCGGTCCACCATGACCCAAATGACTGTGTGTCCTTCCGATTTGGGAAGATCCGTAATGAAGTCCATGGCGATATGGCTCCATGGTTTCTCAGGCACAGGTAATGGCATAGGAGACCCTGGGGTCTTTGACGATTGGCTTTATGCTGAGCGCACGCCGGACAAACGGCCACAAACTCTTGCACCTCACGGTCGAGTGTAGGCCACCAATACTTCTGTGCGATGAACTGCTTAGTTCCCAGGATACCAGGATGTCTGGCCATACAAGAGGCATGCCCCCATTGAAGTATTCTTTCCCTCAACTGAGGTGGTACGAAGGTCATACCCACGGGTACCGCAATCATCATAGCGGGAAGAATAGCAGCAGGTTCAATTACATGTTGAAGGGACTCATCTTCTAGGTCAGACTCCATAGACTAAAAAGGGAATTGTGAGACTAAAAGATACAGCGAACCGCTATGTAGATAATGATGAAGAAAAAGCCAATTTGCTAAATAGATACTTTTGTTCGGTTTTCACTGAAGAAAATCCTGGAGAAGGACCGCGAGGGACTGGCAAAAGTACACCTGAGAATGGAATGGATATAGCACCGTTCACAGAAGAGAGTGTGTATCAACAACTTAGAAAGCTAAAGGTGGACAAAGCCATGGGACCGGACGGGATCCACCCCAGAATATTGAGGAAGCTCAGAGAGGTTCTGGTGGGTCCTCTTAAAGATTTGTTTAATAAATCCTTGGAGACGGGAGAGGTTCCGAGGGACTGGAGAACGGCGGAGGTGGTCCCTCTTCACAAAAGTGGTGATAGGGAAGAAGCTGGAAACTACAGGCCGGTAAGCCTCACTTCGGTTATTGGAAAAGTAATGGAAGCCATGCTGAAGGAAAGGATAGTGAATTTCCTAGAAGCCAATAAGTTGCAAGATCCGAGACAACATGGTTTTACCAGAGGGAAATCGTGCCAAACGAATCTCATTGAATTCTTTGATTGGGTAACTGGAGAACTGAATCATCGACGTGCTATAGACGTAATCTACTTAGATTTTAGCAAAGCTTTTGACACGGTTCCCCACGTTTGGGGAGCGTGCCAGGTGCCCTTCACCTGGATTGGCCACTGTCGGTGACAGGATGCTGGGCTAGATGGACCTTTGGTCTTTCCCAGTATGGCACTACTTATGTACTTATGTACTTATGTAGATGGGCTGAAGATAGGTCCCGAAGTGGTGAACTAGATTAGGAACTGGTTGACGGACAGACGACAGAGGGTGGTGGTAAATGGAGTTCGCTTGGAGGAGGGAAAGGTGAGTAGTGGAGTGCCTCAGGGATTGGTGCTGGGGCCGATTCTGTTCAATATATTTGTGAGTGACATTGCCGAAGGGTTAGAAGGTAAAGTTTGCCTATTTGCGGATGATACTAAGATTTGCAATAGAGTGGACACCCCGGAGGGAGTGGAAAGCATGAAAAGGGATCTGAGGAAGCTAGAAGAATGGTCTAAGGTTTGGCAATTAAAATTCAATGCGAAGAAATGCAAAGTGATGCATTTAGGGAGTAGAAACCCACGAGAGACTTATGTGTTAGGCGGGGAGAGTCTGATAGGTACTGAGGGGAGAGGGATCTTGGGGTGATAGTATCCGAGGATCTGAAGGCGACAAAACAGTGTGACAAGGCAGTGGCCGTAGCGAGAAGGTTGCTAGGCTGTATAGAGAGAGGTGTGATCAGCAGAAGAAAGGAAGTGTTGATGCCCCTGTACAAGTCGTTGGTGAGGCCCCACCTGGAGTATTGTGTTCAGTTTTGGAGGCCGTACCTTGCGAAGGATGTTAAAAAATGGAAGCGGTGCAAAGAAAGCTACGAGAATGGTATGGGATTTGCGTTCCAAGACGTATGAGCAGAGACTTGCTGACCTGAACATGTATACCCTGGAGGAAAGGAGGAACAGGGGTGATATGATACAGACGTTCAAATACTTGAAAGGTATTAATCCGCAAAAAAATCTTTTCCGGAGATGGGAAGGCGGTAGAACGAGAGGACATGAAATGAGATTGAAGGGGGGCAGACTCAAAATAGATGTCAGGAAGTATTTTTTCACGGAGAGGGTGGTGGATGCTTGGAATGCCCTCCCGCGGGAGGTGGTGGAGATGAAAACGGTAACGGAATTCAAACATGCGTGGGATGTGCATAAAGGAATCCTGCGCAGTAGGAATGGATCCTCAGAAGCTTAGCCGAAATTGGGTGGCGGAGCAGGTGGGGGAAGAGAGGTTGGTAGTTGGGAGGCGAGGATAGTGGAGGGCAGACTTATACGGTCTGTGCCAGAGCCGGAGGTGGGAGGCGGAACTGGTGGTTGGGAGGCGGGAAATACTGCTGGTCAGACTTGTACGGTCTGTGCCCTGAAAAAGGCAGGTACAAATCAAGGTAAGGTATACACATATGAGTTTATCTTGTTGGGCAGACTGGATGGACCATGCAGGTCTTTTTCTGCCGTCATCTACTATGTTACTATAGATCTTGTGAGTGCGTCTGCCTTGGTGTTCTTCTCTGCCGGATGGTAAGTCAATGTGAATTTAAAGCAGGAGAAAAATAAGGCCCAACGGGCCTATCGGTGATTCAATCTCTTTGCTTCGCACAAGTAAATTAAGTTCTTGTGGTCTGTGAATATGATGAAGGGCTCCTGTGCCCCTTCTAGAAGGTGGCGCCATTCCTCTAGGGCCAATTTAATGGCCAAGAGTTCCTGGTCACCTATGGCATAATTCTTCGTGGCGAGGGTGTATTTCTTAGAGAAGAAGGCACAGGGGAGGAGGTTTGCGCTAGGGTGGACTTGTGACAAAATGGCCCCTGTGCCCTCCAATGACGCATCCACTTCAACAGAATATTTTCCTGTTGGGTTAGGGTGTCGTAGAACTGGCGCCACGAAAAAAAGCCTGTTTAAGGTTCTCAAATGCTTCACAAGCCTCTGGGGACCAGTTACAGTTATCAGCATTTTTCTTGGTTAAGGCAGTAAGAGGAGCGGTCGTGACAAGAAATTCTGAATGAACTGCCTATAATAATTTGCAAATCCCAGGAAGCGTTGTAGAGCCTTATGCCCGGTGGGCTGCTGCCACTGCAAGATTGCGGTCAACTTACTGGGATCCATACGCAGTCCTTGGTACGAAATGATGTATCCCAAGAAAGGTAGTTCGGACCGATGAAACTCACATTTTTCCAATTTCACGTATAATTGGTTCTCTCTCAAGCATTGCAACACGGTCCTCACATGTTCCTGATGGTCTTTCCCTGATTTAGAAAAAAGGATATCATCTAGATATATCATGATGTACTTATACAGGAGGTCTCTGAAGATGTCGTTCATGAAGGACTGGAAGACCATGGGGGCATTAGCCAGGCCAAAGGGCATCACCAGATATTCGTAGTGCCCATCGCGGGTGTTAAACGTGGTCTTCCATTCATCACCCTCTCGGATCCGAACGAGATTGCAAGCCCCTGTAAGATCTAATTTGGTGAATATCTGGACTCCTTGAAGACGGTCAAACTTCTCAGAAATCAGGGGTAAAGGATATTTGTCCTTCCGGGTAATAGCATTGAGTCCTCTATAGTCAATGCATGGGTGCAACCCACCATCTTTCTTTTCCACAAAGAAAAAAACCAGCACCTGCTGGCGATTTTGAGGGACAAATGAACCCTCGAGCAAGGTTGTCTTGTTTATACTGGGTCCTGGCTTCGGTTTCAGGACGAGATAAAGGATACACTCAACCACGAAGAGGTTCAGCTCCCGGTAAAAGTTCAATGGTGCAATCATAATGTCAATGAGGAGGTAAAGTCTCCGCTCGTTGTTTAGAAAAGACATCTTTGAAGGACTTATACCTGTCTGGTAACCCTAAATTTGCTTGAGCCAGAGGAAGCAGCGCTGGTACCGGAGAGACCTTGTCCATACAGGCCTTATGGCAGGCTGGACCCCAGGCTGACAACTGACCCCGGTCCCAGTCGATGCAGGGGTTATGCAGGCGAAGCCAGGGTAATCATAGAATGATAGAATCACTGACTGATGGGAGCATGAAAAAGGAGATAATTTCCTTATGTAGGACTCCAACCTGTATCATCATCGGCACGGTCCTGGCACGTAAAACTCCTTGAACCAGTCCCAATGCCGCTGAGACGGAGATGGGGTGGGGCAACCCTTCGGTAGGAATTTGATGACTCCGCACCAAATCCTCGATGAAGTTGCCCCCCGCACCAGAGTCAACTAAAGCTGCCAGACAAGGGGTTCCCTTGACAGACAACAAAACTGGAAGCAAGACTTGCGTCCAGGGAGAGAGAGACTTCGGCCATGATACTGCCTCCCTAGCCGGGATCAGGGCTGCTGGTTTCCTGATTTCCTCCTATTCAGGCAACCACGGACTCCACAATAAAGGCAAAGCCCCTTGGAGCGTCTCCGTTGCTTCTCCTGAGCTGAAGTAAACACTCGGTCAGCCTGCATCAATTCTGGCCCATCTCGCAACACCAGAGACTGGGCTGAAGGGCCTTTATGTGGTGTCTTCGAGTCAGCCCATCCAAACCGCTGACTGGCACGACGCTCACAGGTACGATCTCTGAAACGAATGTCCAACTGGGTGCAGAGATGAATGAGGTCATCCAGGTTGGAGGGCAACTCCCAACCCTTAAGTTCATCTTTGATGGTGGAAGATACCCCATGCCAAAATACAGCAGCAAGGCTCTGATTATCCCATCCCAGTTCCGCTGCCTGGGTCCGGAATTGAATGGCATACTCGCCCAGGGAAAGCCGACCCTGATGCAGATTCAGAAGTTGAGTTGCCACCGAGGAGGCCTTCCCGGGTTCTTCAAAGATCAGCTGAAATTGTTTCAGGAACTCTGTCAAATTTTCCAGTATAGGGTCTCTCTTTTCCCATAAAGGGGTGGCCCAGGCTAGGGTGGATCCCAAAAGCAGGGAGATGATATATGCCACCTTCGCCCGATCTGAGGGGAAGTCCTAGGCCTGCAGCTCAAAGACAATTTGGCATTGATTTACAAAGCCCCAACAAGTCCTGCTATCACCATCATAACGAGGAAGCTGAGCTACCCGAATACCTAGGCCACTCATCATGGGTTCCGGTGGCCTAGGAGCTGGAGGACTCCCACTAGCCCCAGTAGTAGTAAGAGTGTCCACCCTTTGATTCAGCGTATCAACAGCTCCCATAACTTGTTGTAACTGAGCATGCAGTTGTTGGAGTAACTGCATAGCGGAGGGTTTGGTCAAGCTCATGGCTTTGGCGTTCTGTTCTGTAAGTCTGATTGTGAGCCCTAGAGCCCAGGCCAAAGCCTAAAAATAGGTGTTAGGCCGAGGTGGCCGAGCAGGAGCTACACATGACCCCAGCTACCAAACCCTACACACACACACAGCAACCAACTTGCACCTCCAGAAAAAGGAAGATAGGGCATTCAGATGAGCCTCATGGCCAATCAGGAACCCATTTACTCAGAATTCAAGCATAAGGGCCTCACGGCCTAACCGGAACCGACTTGTATGTAGGGAGGGGAGAAAGGTAAAAATCGAGGCGGTCCCCACAGGAACTAGAGCACCTGCAACACCTATGGTGTGGGCTAAGGACAAAAAGGAAAAGGAACTGACAGACGTATCTACATAGGCAAGCAAGGAGAAAAGGAAGCCCACACAGAACCACATCAAGCAGTACCCCACAGCACACAAAGGAAATGAGGTCCTGCGAAAAAAAAGATACTGAAGGCAGAAACCCTCAGCAGACAGGAGAGGGAAAAGTCAGCAAAACGGAGTGCGGTGCCTAACACACACCCAGCACAGAAAGGAACAGTGCTCACCAATACAGAAGATAATTACAGCAAAGAAAGGACTGATGGTCCAGAAGCAGGGAAACTCTGCAGACAAAGGGTTAACCAAGCTCAAAACACACAGCTGCTAGAGGCAAGGAACACTGCAGACAATGGGTTAATCGGAAGAACGGGGAAAGAGCAAACACAGAGAGAAACAAAGGTCCCGAGCCTGCTACAAGGACCGGAGAGACAAATCAGAATACAAACACAGCACACAAGGGGTAACTCCGAAGGAAAGGGAACCAAAACAAACAAACAGGAACGGGACGAGGAAGGAACTCACCACACAGCACCACAGACAAACAGAGAGAATCCCAGGTGCAAAGTAGAGAGGAAATTAGACACACACTAGAAGCAGCAGGCAGAGAGAGACAGAGCAACAGAAAACTACAAGCAAGGAAAGGAGTAATCAAACTCCACGAGAGCACAGAGCTACAAGCTCAGACAGAGCGCAGGTAAGGCTTCAGCAAAAAAGGAATAACGCCAAAGCAGAGGTTGTAGGGAAAGGTAATCTTAAGTAGATCAGACTGACATCAGCTCAGCCCCTGACGGGCCAATCAGGAGCAATTCCAAGCATTCCCTTGTCTGATTAGCGGAGTTCTAACAGAATCATAACAGACCCCATCAGGAGTATGCCAACGTCTATTTGGATGATGTGGTAATTTTTTCATTCACGTGGGAGAGTCACCTGAGACACATTGAGGCAGTCTGATTGTCCTTACAATGAGCAGAACTGACTGCGAACCCCAAGAAGTTTTACCTAGGTCAGAGAGAGATTCAGTATCTGAGGCACTGAGTGGGGAATGGTTGGTAAAGCCAGTACCATCCAAACTCAAAGCTATTCAGACTGTAGCTATGCCCTGGACAAATAAACAACCGAGGGCCTTCCTGGGTATGATAGGGTATTCCCAGAAATTCATTCCCCAGTTTTCAGGGAAGGCTGCTGCTCTCACGACCTTGTTAAAGAACTCCCAGACAAACCAACTGATTTTGGATGGGGCGGCGGAGCAAGCATTTAAAAACCTAAAGGAAGCCCTGTGTAAGGCACTAGTTCTAAGGAACATTGACTTTGGCAAGAAATTCGTCTTACAAACAGACACCTCAGGGGTAGGGCTAGGGGCTGTCCTGAGCCAAGAAAAAGGGGAAGAAGAACACCTGGCCATATATATTAGTAAGAAGCTCCCAGATGCAGAACAAAAATATTCCACCACTGGTATTACCTCCTAGGTATGCACTTCACATTGATAACAGACCATGCCCCACTGAGTTGGTTGGGCCTAAAGAAGAACAATGCTAGACTAATGCAATGGTATCTAGCACTTCAGGCCTACAAATTCTCAGTGGAGCATCAGGCAGGTAGAGACCATACTAATTACCTGTCCCAGGAGGGTGGTGCTGCTGGCGTGCATCCTGGAGAAAAGGCAGCGGCAGAAGGACCAAGGATCTTTCAAAAAGGAAGAGAAGTATGTGATGGGGTGTATATCCCATCACAGAGTGATGACTCCCTAGCCTGTCAAAAGTGTCCAAAATAGATACTATAAGACAACTATCTGGATCTGAGGTTAGGCCCAGAGCCCACCCTTACAGTAAAGGTGAAGACCAGGGACCCCTGGGCAGGAGGAAGTAGTGAGTCAAGTTAGCTTTGTGGGAGGTGATGGGGGAGGGGAGACTAACCCTTCTGAGAGATATTGACATAATTCCCTGATAGCTGGGTACGAGCAACAGGTGCCCAGGGAGGGAGTGAAACAACCCTCATTTGCAAATGCTGCATATGAGAGGTCACAACAGCCATTTTAGACCAACGCCACAAGGGGCATGAGTGAGGGGGCTGTAGTCCTGCCCCCAACGACCCTGCTGGACCACCAGGTATACAGGTAGGCCTGGAGGAGGGCCTGTCTGCACGGCTGGGAGGCGGGGTTCATTTGGGGGAGGGGGGCCTTGATGCAGGTTAGGAGAGGGGGCTTGAGGCGGTTCAGGGTTTTAGTAAAGAAAAAAAAGTTATGCGGGCCGGCTGGCCTGATATTCAGCCAAGCCCAGCACTAAACATCAGGGGATAAGGTACCTGTCAACGAACAATGTTTAAAAAAACACTGACTGCTGCAGGCTGAATATCTGGGGGTCAGGGTCACTACCAAGCTAACCAACATTTAACATCAGAGCCACAGTTATCCAGGTTCTGCTGAGATGCAGTGCCAGTACCCAGGTAACCAGCTTTGAACATCAGTATCCTACTCTAGGCATTTCTATACAGCCAGGCCTTCAGTCTGACCCCTTTCCTTTCCCAACCCCTATCTAGCATGTTCACAAGCAAGAATGTTTTTCATTTGCCCTACCAAAATTCAACTTTGCTAAATAGGAATAGTTCTACCACA
The DNA here is from genome assembly GCF_901765095.1 of Microcaecilia unicolor. Lineage (NCBI taxonomy): Eukaryota > Metazoa > Chordata > Amphibia > Gymnophiona > Siphonopidae > Microcaecilia > Microcaecilia unicolor. Next base: position 657,455,091 of record NC_044032.1, read on the forward strand.
GTTCACTGCAGGTTTGTGATTGGTGAAATGGACTTGAATATAGTAAAGCACTACAATTAAACCAGCAGTCTGTGTAACTCAATTTACAGACTGTTATGGCTAGAAACAGTGGAAAACATCTGTAACAACACAGCACTCAGATCATGAATGTTAACATCCAAATTAATAGAAAAAAAAAAGCTAGCAAGTGCTTAGCCACTCTAATAAGGCATTATGAACAAGAAAAAAGACAGTTTTCTTTTGCTACAATACATATATTCTATATGTATGAGACCACAGAAATTTGCAAATTATCCACACTGAAGTAAGGGCCAAGTTCAGAGGATTTCAGTAGATGGCATGTAGGCCAGTGAGCAAGAAATAGCGAAGGCCAGAGTATGTGTTTACATTATGTTTCTTTTATGAGAATGCATTGTAGATGTTTCTTTGAAGACTTTTCAGTAAATCCAGCTGAAAAAAATTCAAGACGTTAAATTCTTGCACTACCATATACATAAAGTAAGCATGTCTCTTAGAGATGCTTTTATGCCAAGCAAATCTTACTACCAAAAAAGGCAGAAGTGGTTAAAGGAAGCCATGAAAGCACTCAGGCTAAGAGAGATGAAAGCTTTTTGAGCTAATAACTTTTTCTCAGCCGGCCTCTTACAAAATAAGGGATAAACTTATGCTTTCCCATCGCAATCCAGTGAGGAGGTTCTTCTCGTTTGGAGGGACATCGATAATAAACTCGCTATATACATATTTTTTCCACCACTTTTTGGATATTGTTAATATAAGCATACATAAATGTTCAAAGACAGGATGTGATACCCATTCCATTCAGAAGAGAAATTCATTTCATTATCAAACATTTACCATTGCTGATATCCAAGTACTATCCAAGAGATTGCAGAAAGGCATACAATCTCAAAACCTACAGCTGCATATAAATTTGGACAGCTAAATCAGAAAAATATGAAACTCTTAATCCCAGAGTAATGAGTAAAAGCCCCACACTGGGTACTGCCAACCTCCTCATAGAAAAGATATTGGAAAATAAAACCTAAGTAATAGCAAAAGCTCATGAAGACCCTACTGATGGAAAGCAGACAAAAGCATCTAAAATCGAGTAGCTTAGTACATGAGTATATAAGTATTGCCATACTGGGAAAGACCAAAGGTCCATCAAGCCCAGCATCCTGTTTCAAACAGTAGCCATTCCAGGTCACAAATACCTGGAAGCCTGACCTACCTCGGTTGTGCTGCTGATTTGCTATGTGCCATCCATGTTATAGCGGAAAGACACACCGGCTTCAAAACACCCAGTGACCTAAGCCTGGCTAGCTCCAACTATACAGCATGAGACTCTTAATCTCAGGGTCGTGGGTTCAAGCTCCATGCTGGGCAACTACAGACCTTTTAACAGAGAGCAGGTTGGAAAGAAGCAAATAGATGGGGGTCATCCTCAATGTTGGCCAAAAAAGTCATGGAAACCTTACAGATGAAAAGGAGAAGGAAGTAGCTGGAAGCAGGTAACTTGCTGAATCTGAACAGAGGTGGTTTTACCATAGTGAGATGGTAACGGGGTAAGGTGAGTTCCGTGTGGATTTTCTGGGGGTCACCCACAATGGTGGCGAAAAGTCATGGAAACCTTACCAAGGAGAAGGAAGTATCTGGAAGCAGGTAACTTGCTTGATCTGAATAGAGGTGGTTTTACCATAGTGATGGGGTAAGGTGAGTTCCTTTTCGATTTTCTGTGGGTCACCCACAATGGTGGCGAAAAGTCTTGGAAACCTTACCGATGAAAAGGAGAGGGAAGTAATTGGAATCAGGTAACTTGCTGGATCTGAACAGAGGTGGTTTTACTACAGAGAGATGCTGAGCGGATAAGGTGAGTTCCTTTTCGATTTTCTCTATCAGCTGACTAGAGACTTAGATCTAGGGCATGCACTCAATGTGGTTTAATTCCTTTTGCAGCCAAGGACGCGGCTCAACAGCCTAGTTATTGAATCCATGGATTTGGACTGAATTACGAGCTGAGGAGGCAGATACGGAAGCTCAACGACCTAGGTTTGGGAGGCATGGACCTGGGCTGAATTATCAGCTGGTCAAGGTGTAGGAAATAGGGTGTCTCACAGAGGTATCCAGCCTGACCTATCTGGGTTGTGCAGCTGATTTGTTATGCGCCATCCATGTTATAGCGGAAAGACACACCGTCTTCAAAACATTCTGTGACCTAAGCCTGGCTAGCTCAGTCGGTAGAGCATGAGATTCTTAATCTCAGGGTCATGGGTTCAAGCCCCATGCTGGGCGGCTACAGACATTTTAACAGAGAGGAGGTTGGAAAGAAGCATAGGTGGGGGTCATCCTCAATGTTTGCCAACAAAGTCATGGAAACCTTACGAAGGAGAAGGAAGTAGCTGGAAGCAGGTAATTTGCTTGATCTGAATAGAGGTGGTTTTAACATAGTGATGAAGTAAGGTGAGTTCCTTTTGGATTTTCTGGGGGTCACCCACAATGGTGGCGAAAAGTCATGGAAACCTTACCGATGAAAAGGAGAGGGAAGTAACTGGAATCAGGTAACTTGCTGGATCTGAGCAGAGGTGGTTTTACTACAGAGAGATGCTGAGCGGGTAAGGTGAGTTCCTTTTCGATTTTCTCTATCAGCTGACTACAGACTTAGATCTAGGGCATGCACTCAATGCGGTTTAATTCCTTTTGCAGCCAGGACGCGGCTCAACAGCCTATTGAAGCCATGGATTTGGACTGAATTACGAGATGAGGAGGCAGATACAGAGGCTCAACGGCCTAGGTTTGGGAGGCATGGACCTGGGCTGAATTATGAGCTGGTCAAGGTGTAAGTAATAGGGTGCCTCAGGGAGGTATCCAGCCTGACCTATCTGGGTTGTGCTATTGATTTGTTATGCGCCATCTATGTTGTAGTGAATGATACATACCTGTAGCAGGTGTTCTCCGAGGACAGCAGGCTGATTGTTCTCACGACTGGGTGACGTCCGCGTCAGCCCCCACCAACCGGAAGAAGCTTCGCGGGCGGTCCGCACGCAGGGCACGCCCACCGCGCATGCGCGGCCGTCTTCCCGCCCGTGCGCGACCGCTCCCGCCAGTTGAATGACAAGCAAAATTGATAAAAACGCAACTCCAAATGGGAGGAGGGAGGGTAGGTGAGAACAATCAGCCTGCTGTCCTCGGAGAACACCTGCTACAGGTATGTATCATTCACTTTCTCCGAGGACAAGCAGGCTGCTTGTTCTCACGACTGGGGTATCCCTAGCTCTCAGGCTCACTCAAAACAAGAACCCAGGTCAATTGAACCTCGCAACTGCGAGGGTACAACAGAAAATTGACCTACAAAGAACAACTAACTGAGAGTGCAGCCTGACCAGAATAAATTCAGGTCCTCGAGGGTGGAGTTGGATTTACACCCCAAACAGATTCTGCAGCACCGACTGCCCGAACCGACTGTCGCGTCGGGTATCCTGCTGGAGGCAGTAATGTGATGTGAATGTGTGGACAGATGACCACGTCGCAGCTTTGCAAATCTCTTCAATAGTGGCTGACTTCACCTGGGCCACTGACGCTGCCATGGCTCTAACACTATGAGCCGTGACATGACCCTCAAGAGCCAGCCCAGCCTGGGCGTAAGTGAAGGAAATGCAATCTGCTAGCCAATTGGAGATGGTGCGTTTCCCGACAGCGACCCCTAGCCTGTTAGGGTCGAAAGAAACAAACAATTGGGCGGACTGTCTGTGGGGCTGTGTCCGCTCCAAGTAGAAGGCCAATGCTCTCTTGCAGTCCAATGTGTGCACCTGACGTTCAGCAGGGCGGGTATGCGGCCTGGGGAAGAATGTTGGCAAGACAATTGACTGGTTAAGATGGAACTCCGACACCACCTTCGGCAGGAAGTTTGGGTGGGTGCGGAGCACTACTCTGTTGTGATGAAATTTGGTATATGGAGCATGAGCTACTAGGGCTTGAAGCTCACTGACCCTACGAGCTGAAGTGACTGCCACCAAGAAAATGACCTTCCAGGTCAAGTACTTCAGATGGCAGGTATTCAGTGGCTCAAAAGGAGGTTTCATCAGCTGGGTGAGGACGACGTTGAGATCCCATGACACTGTAGGAGGCTTGACAGGGGGCTTTGACAAGAGCAAGCCTCTCATGAACCGAAGTACTAAAGGCTCTCCAGAGATGGCTTTACCTTCCACACGATAATGGTAAGCACTAATCGCACTAAGGTGATTCCTTACTGAGTTGGTCTTGAGGCCAGACTCTGATAAGTGCAGAAGGTATTCAAGCAGGTTCTGTGCAGGGCACGAACGAGGTTCTAGGGCCTTGCTCTCACACCAAACGACAAACCTCCTCCACTTGAAAAAGTAACTCTTTTTAGTGGAATCCTTCCTAGAGGCAAGCAAGACACGGGAGACACCCTCAGACAGACCCAACGCAGTGAAGTCTACGCCCTCAACATCCAGGCCGTGAGAGTCAGGGACTGAAGGTTGGGGTGCAGCAACGCTCCGTCGTTCTGCGAGATGAGAGTCGGAAAACATTCCAATCTCCACGGTTCTTCTGAGGACAACTCCAGAAGAAGAGGGAACCAGATCTGATGGGGCCAAAAGGGCGCTATCAGAATCATGGTGCCGTGGTCTTGCTTGAGCTTCAGTAAGGTCTTCCCCACCAAAGGTATGGGAGGATAAGCATACAGGAGGCCGGTCCCCCAATGGAGGAGAAAGGCATCCGACGCCAGTCTGCCGTGGGCCTGTAGTCTGGAACAGAACAGAGGCAGCTTGTGGTTGGTCTGAGAGGCGAAAAGGTCCACCGAGGGGGTGCCCCACTCTCGGAAGATCTTGCGTACCACTCTGGAATGAAGCGACCACTCGTGCGGTTGCATGACTCTGCTCAGTCTGTCGGCCAGACTGTTGTTTACACCTGCCAGGTATGTGGCTTGGAGGAGCATGCCGAACTGGCAAGCCCAACGCCACATGCCGACGGCTTCCTGACACAAGGGGCGAGATCCGGTGCCCCCCTGCTTGTTTGTGTAATACATTGCAACCTGATTGTCTGTCCGAATTTGAATAATTTGGTAAAACAGCCGGTCTCTGAAAGCCTTCAGTGCGTTCCAGATCGCTCGGAGCTCCAGGAGGTTGATCTGCAGATCCTTTTCCTGGAGGGACCACAGACCCTGGGTGTGAAGCCCATCGACATGAGCTCCCCACCCCAGGCGAGATGCATCCGTCGTCAGCACTTTCGTGGGCTGCGGAATTTGGAATGGACGTCCCAGGGTCAAATTGGTCCGGATGGTCCACCAGAGCAGTGAAGTGCGGCAACTGGTGGAGAGACGGATGACATCTTCTAGATTCCCGGTGGCTTGAAACCACTGGGAAGCTAGGGTCCATTGAGCAGATCTCATGTGAAGACGAGCCAATGGGAGTCACATGAACTGTGGAGGCCATATGACCCAGAAGTCTCAACATCTGCCGAGCTGTGATCTGCTGAGACGCTCTGGTCTGCGAAGCCAGGGACAGGAGGTTGTTGGCCCTCGCTTCGGGAAGGAAGGCCTGAGCCGTCTGGGTATTCAGCAGAGCTCCTATGAATTCCAGAGACTGTGTTGGCTGGAGATGGGACTTTGGGTAATTTATCACAAACCCCAGCAGCTCCAGAAGTTGAATAGTGCACTGCATAGACCGGAGGGCTCCTGCCTCCGAGGTGCTCTTGACCAGCCAATCGTCGAGATATGGGAACACGTGCACTCCCAGCTTGCGTAGGTAGGCCGCTACCACCACGAGGCACTTGTAAACACTCGTGGGGCAGAGGCGAGCCCAAAGGGCAGCACACAATACTGAAAGTGCCGTGTGCCCAGGCGGAATCTGAGATACTGTCTGTGAGCTGGCAGTATCGGGATGTGAGTGTATGCGTCCTTTAAATCCAGGGAACATAGCCAATCGTTTTTCTGAATCATTGGCAGAAGGGTGCCCAAGGAAAGCATCCTGAACTTTTCTTTGACCAGGAATTTGTTCAGGCCTCTCAGGTCTAGGATGGGACGCATCCCCCCTGTTTTCTTTCCACAAGGAAGTACCTGGAATAGAATCCTGCCCTTCTTGCCCGGGTGGTACGGGCTCGACCGCATTGGCGCTGAGAAGGGCGGAGAGTTCCTCTGCAAGTACCTGCTTGTGATGGGAGCTGAAGGATTGAGCTCCCGGAGGACAATTTGGTGGCAGGGAGGCCAAATTCAGGGCGTATCCGCACCGCACTATTTGGAGAACCCACAGGTCGGAGGTTATGAGAGGCCGCCTTTGGTGAAAAAATTTTAACCTCCCTCCGACCGGCAGATCGTCCGGTACGGACACTTTGAGGGCGGCTATGTTCCCGTGGATCCAGTCAAAAGCCCGTCCCCGGCTTTTGCTGTGGAGGCGCAGGGGGCTGCTTAGGCGCACGCTGTTGACAAGAATGAGCGCGCTGGGGCTGTCCCTGTGCCTGGCGAGGCCTTCGGGCCGGCTGGGTGTACCTACGCTTTGCAAAAGAATAGGGCACAGCCTGCCGGGCCGGGAAAACGTCCACCTGCATTGAGGTGGATGCTGAAGGCGCCCGGTGGGAGAGCTTGTCGAGGGCGGTTTCCCCGCTGATGCAGTTGGTTCCACCAGCTGCTCGACCTTCTCACCAAAAATATTATCCCCCCGGCAAGGGACGTTGGCCAGTCTCTGCTGGGTGCGGTTGTCCAGGTCAGAGGCACGCAGCCATGAGAGCCTGCGCATCACTATACCTTGGGCCGCAGCACGAGATGCCACGTCACAGGTGTCATAGATCACCCTGGACAGGAACTTTCTGCACGCCTTCAGCTGCCTGACCTACCTCCTGATAAGGCCTGGACTGCTCCGGCGGGAGCTTATCGACCAGGTCCGCCAGTTGCTTCACATTGTTCCGCATGTGGATGCTCGTATAGAGCTGGTATGACTGGATGCGGGTCATGAGCATGGAGGATTGGTAGGCCTTCCTCCCAAACGAGTCCAGAGTGCGAGACTCCCGCACCCCGGGGGCCGCCGACGGGCGGGTATCCCTCGAACTCCGTGCCCTCTGAGAGCAGAATCCACGACCGCCGAGTCATGGGGCCAATTGGCGCCGCATTAACTCTGGGTCCGAGTGGATTCTATACTGGACTCTGCTTTCTTGGCAATGATGGGATTAGATAGTGCGTCTCATCCCAGTCTCACGATAGCAGTGTCTCCTTGAGGACATTGTGCAACGGTACCGTGGAGGACTCTCTAGGTGGTTGATGGATA